>NC_056738.1:357348926-357556426 GCF_019279795.1 Protopterus annectens
ATAATAATGATTGTATAACAAATATTTTAGCTATTTCTCGTCCTAAAAATAAACCATATATTTTTTCAGATCACTTACCTGGTCGTTTGCTCAGGTTTTGGGGATGTGGAAGAGTAGCAGCAAAGGGAAAGTTTCCAAACCGCCTTGGACTGTTCACAATTAACTGGAAAAAATTCACACAGCATGTACATGAGGACTAAAATCTTAAAAACAAAGTACAAGTATGTGAACTACAGAATACCTTTACTGTTAACAGAGTCTGCTTTATTACACTTTGCACCACTTACCTTGCAAACCACTTACATTTCAAATCATTTGTTAAAACAGGCTAAATATGCAACATTATAGAATTTGTAGCTGGATACTTGACCATATGTATGGCCATAGCTCTCAACCAATCAGGGACAAATTTCAACAGAATCAGGGACGAAGCCAGAAAAAACTTAGAGACAATCAGGGACACTGTTAGAAATATTAGTGCTATTAACATGAGACATTCACAGAATCAGAGCATATGAATTAATGTACATTTTGTGAAGTAAAAGAAATTTACAACTCTTAATTACTGTCATTATTCATTAAGTTTAATTCACCAACTTTCCTCCAAAAGTCACCCATTTTAGGAGGGAATAAGAGGGACTGAGCTAAAATTTGTGTCAAAATCAGGGACTTCCCTGAAAAATCAAGGAGAGTTGAGAGGTATGCATATGACAATGAATAACAGTACTACCATCTACTAATATGGCATATTTTGCAATGTCATCTTTTTAATTAGTTATGACAGAAGATGTGTTAAGTAACAAGGTATGTGTGTTCCTTATGCATCCTGTATTCTGTTGTTCCAAAGAGGACAGCATGGTAGGTCAGTGGGCAAGATCTTTGCATCACACCTCCAGGACATGGGATTCAGTCGTGACCTCGAATTACTGACTAAGTTAATATGCATGCTCTCATCCAGTCTGCATGTCCTCGTCAAGGTATCCTGGTTTACTCTCAAAACATGCTGGTTGACCAGCTGTTCTAAAACTGCCCCTATTCACTGCACCTACCTCTGGCCTTGTGGCCCATGTCATGTTGGAAAAAGGGTCCAAAACAGATTAGTTCACCTACTTGTTTAACAGATGAATTACATTAAATGGAAGCTAAATTAAGAGAGACATAAATTATAGTAATTAAGGTCCATATGGCTGAAACTAATACACTCCTTAATAAGCATGAGCCCAACAAACATTTCTGTTTCTCAAGAAACACTGACATATGAAAATACAATCTCTGACCAGATGATGACAAGACTGACTCATACCGTAACAGCCGAAGGAAATACTGTCTCCTACTTTTATGCATGGCAGAGTCTGATAAAATGCTCATAAAGTCAGAAATCAAGACCACAATTTCACCAAGCAACAATTACACAAACCACAATGCCAGTAAGCATTTTTTCTTCTTTAGTAATCCATCAATAGACCAAAGGAGACAAAGTTAAGGAAACCAGGGGGAAAAAAAAAGATTCTAATGCCAAAAATGTCATCAGTATTAATTTCCTGTAAATTTGAACTCTTTAAATACAATTCCAATAATGGCATCATCTTGGATCATTCAAAATGTGTGAACTCTTGAAATTCACATGGCATCATTTCAAATTGTTGTTGTGTCTTTTGGCTTTTCCTGGTTAGGGTCCGCTAATGATTGGCAGTAGATTTTTACGTGCCGCGTTGCCAGCCCTGACGCACAACCTTCAACGAAGGTACACCCATTCATGCATGTCTCCACACAGAAGATGCTTCATAATGCCCAGAAATGTGTGTGAACCTACAGTGATGAAATTAACCAAATATATCATCACCGATATTAACTTATTATACATGTTTAAACTATTTAAAATAAATAGCAATCCTGAAATCACTTAAAATTGCCCAGGAATATGCAGGAGTCTTTTATATACAATATCAACAGTGACATCATTAGTATTTACATTACATCTGGACAGTTTATGTAAACAGTGACATCATATTTAGATGCCCAAAATTATGTGAGCTGTTTAGATACAATACCAATGAGTTCATAATAATACCCAAAGTGGTGTCTGAACCCACTGTCAAGAATCATAAAAAAATACCCAACATTATTTACCAACCCAAAGTACATAGACCCAGCCATCCTTTTACCCAATAGTTTCTGGGTGAGGATGGGTGACAGAATTTATATTTACTTTTATTGAAAATCAACTGAAACCATTACTGTATAAGGCGACAACTGTTGTGAGACACTGAACATTTTCTATGTACTTTGGGTGACTTTATTGGAAGCCATGGGCCTTTTGAAACTGATGTCTCAATGGCCACTATGCATATTTGTACGTTATTTACGGTGATACCCCATGATTTTGGTGTAAATTCAGGAAAACAATTTTTGAGGAGTTACTCTGATTATACATCCATGCATACAGAGTTAATAGGCATGTTATTTGAGTTGGTTTTAGAGAACATCTTTATTTTTAATGATATTATTTACAAGCAGAAGTTAGGTGTAGCTATGGGGACCCCCCTGCTCGAACAGTTATGCTAACCTGGTGTTGGCTGACTGGGGGAACAGGGTGGTCCTCTCTGAACATGGTTTCACCCCACCTTTGCTGCACTATAAAAGTTTGTGGATGATATTTTCGTTTTATGGCAGGGTACATCAAAGGAGTTGCAAAATTTTGTTGCATATCTTGAACGTAATAGTGACTACTTTAGATTTGTCTTGAATTCATCTAATGAATGTATTGAATTTTTAGATATCAAGGTCATTTTGGTCGATGGCATGATTCAAAATTCTTTGTTTAGGAAACGTTGTAGGAAGAATGCATTTTTGCATCGCTCGAGTATGCATCCCAAATATGTTTTTAACAATATAGCTAAGGGTCAGTATTTGAGGATGTCGAGACTCCATACAAAGGATCAGGGTTATAAGAAAGCATCTAGTAATTTGACTAATGAGTTAGCGATGAGAGGTACAAGCAGCATGAGTTATATACAGTTTCATTAGAAGTTGATGCTTTGAGAAGTACTACAGGTAAACTGTTTTTTCATAAGACAGTAGATGAATATGATATGTGAATGGCACACAGACCAAGGCAGAATGCTAATCTGAGGTTACCGCTCACATATGGTAATAACATTTATAAAATATGTGATACTGTGAACAAATATTGACTCATTTTAGCATCTAATGATCAGATCAGAGCTATAGTAGGCGACAGACCGAGTTTTACTTTTAAGAACAATTTGTCCTTGAGAAGGCAACTTTGTTATACCACCAGGCAAGGCACTCGTAAGGTGTCTGTTAGACATGGTACGTTTCCCTGCAGGAGTTGTAGGGCATGTTCATTTATTTCCAATTTGAACACTTTCATGCACCCCCTTAATAACCAAACATTTCCTTTAGTTTTTATGCTGATTGTAGATCTCAGAATTTAGTTTACCTAGCTAAATGTATAATATGTCCATCTTTCTACATATGAAAGGATATTCGGATGCTTAAAGAGCACATCCTTCAGCACTTATGTGACACTAGGAATAGGAATTCTCTTAATGCCTTAGCAAAGCATGTTTCAGCTAATGAAGGACATATGTTTGAATTTGTAGTGCTGCAGTTGGTTCCAGTGAGTAAAAGGGGGGGGGGGGGTGACTTAAATAACAGAGTGGAATAAGCAGAAATGGAATGGACAGCCAGGATGCAGGCAGATAAAGCACCAGGGATTAATGCCAATATGCCTTTAAAACTAGCTCTGGAGAAATGCAGGTCTCATCAATGAGTTAAATTATTATCATGTCTTTTATTGCTTGTCTTTTATTGGCTGTTCTTAATTTCTTATGTGTTTTATATGTGGCTTTCTTGCTTGTTTTAATGGATCTGAAGAAGCAAACACTTATCCAGTTTTATCTGTTGAATACATTTTGTATGCTCACTGCCGTGGTGGCCACTGGATGTTATTTCACTTCAATTTTGTCAATTTTCATTTCAGCCTCACTGATGGGACAGAGTCCCCAGCTACCAAAATCCCCAGACAGCCTCAAGGAAGAATATTCCTGAGCACTACTGAGCCAAATAATGCCCTACCCCAAGAGACTAAGTCCAGACATGAAGGTATGGGGAGAAGCTCAAGTTGCTGCCCCACAAATGTCATCCAAGCAGACTCTTGAATGAAAGGCTGAGGAAGTTGCTAATGATCTTGTAGAGTGGGCATGTACACATTTTGTAAGAGGCAGGTTTAATTTTTTATAAATTAAGGAAATACAGTCAGTTAGTTAGCCATTTGGACAGAGAAACTTTAGACAATGACTTACCCAACTTGCCTTCAGCAAGAGAGACAAATAACTGTTCTAAATTTCTAAAGTGTTTTGTTCTGTGCAAATAAAAATGTAATTGTCTGTGAACATCTAGTGAATGTAATAAGTATTCTCCTTTACTGTTATAATTAGGGAAGAAAACTGTCAGATTGAGAGACTTGTTAATGCTGGAGTCTGAAATCACTTTTGGCAAAAAAGATGCATTGGTTCTCAATGTAACTCTATCTTTGTAACAAATTAAGTATGGAGGCTATACTGACAAGGCCTGAATCTCTGAAATTCTTCTGGCAAAAGTAATGGCTACCAAAAACAGCATTTTCCAAGAAAGGAACTTCAGATCGCAAGTACTTGGAAGTTCAAAGAGAGGAAGGACTAAAGCTTGCAGTACTAGGGTTAAATCCCATGGAGGATCTCTAACTGGGGGTCTCAAGAGAAGAGTTCCCCATAGAAATGTCTTACAAAGTTTGTGTGATGCAAGTGAAGAGCCATCCAGGCCAGTGTGATAATTGGAAATTGCCACTGCCATTAGCTGAACTCTGTGGATGAGCTGGCCCCTTGACTAAAGAGCAGAGCCAATAATTCTAATACAGAATGCATTGGAGCCACAAATGGGGTCTACATTATTTTGAAGAGCCCAGTGGACAAATCTTTTCCATTTGCTATGATAAGCCTGTCTTGTAGATGGTTTGAGAAGATAACATAATTTGGTGAACAGGGGTTCAGAACATAAATTGTCTGGCTGCTTCTGGAAATGGAGATGCCAAGCTGTCAGCTTGAGGTTTGGAAGGTCTGTCAGGTGAGACAGCAGGCCCGGAGCTGGATCCAGAGCCCAGGGTTGATGGATTAGAGGAGGCCAAAGGAAGGGGAACCAAATGTGTCAAAGCCAAAAGGGGGCAATGAGAATGAACCTGCTCTTCAACTTGGCAGCGTTCTGTAGAAACTTCAGTATTAGAGGAATCGGGGGGTATGCATACTGTAACCTGGGAGGCAATCTTGAATAAGAGCATCCTTCAATGACGCCCCTTGTGGGGGAATTGGGGCAAAGTAGCTGCTGCATTTGTTGTTTAGGGGTGAGGCAAAAAGGTTGCAGCAAGGCTGGCCTCATGTTTGGAAAATCTCTTCCACTACTTTCTGGTTGAACGACCACTCGTAAGGCGATTGAGCTCGTCAGCTAGCATGCTGGATTTCCCTTGTATATGCATTGCTAAAAGAAAGCAGTTGAAAGAGATTTTTCATTGCCAAACTCTTAGTGCTTCTGGACAAAGAGGGTATGACTTGGTTCTTCCTTGTTTGTTGACATACCAAACCACTGACGTATTGTCTGTGTGTATTGCAACTGTCCCTGAAGAAAAAGCTTCCAACTCTAAAAGCACTGTTCTCAGTTCTAGAACATTGATATGCAGCTAGGCCTTGTCAGGGGACCATGTGCCTTGGACTATCCTTCCCAGATAATGCCCCCAGCCTGAGCAGCTGTGGTCACTATGGCTGTAGGCTGAGTAGGAATAAATAACCGGCCTTGAAGAAGTTGATCCAACTGCATTCAACACACTGAATATTTTTTGTATGAGCTGGTAATTCTTACTGGAGCAGATAGGGGCAACTGAAAAAAGGACCATTGAGATGCTAACATCCACTGCAGAATTCCCATGTGAAACCTTGCCAGAGGTAGAAGGGAAATAACTGCTGCCATCAATCCCAGCACTTGTAAGACTAGATGGGCTGGGACTGTTGTACTGCAAAGAATTTTGTTTATTTGCGATCTTAAGGTTTGAACCCTGGAGAAAGGCAGAGGGGCCACTGTAGACCTTGCGTCTAGAAGTACTCCAATGAACTATCTGGACTGAGTTGGTTGAAGATGAGACTTTTTCAAAATTTATGGTTATTCCTAGAAATGCACAAGTTTCAATTACTTTTTCCCTTGCTATGATGAGTTGATGCCTGGTCATAGTGGAGATGAGTCGGTTGTCCAAATAAGGAAACATGCAGAATCCGTGCAGTCTGAGGTGAGCTTCTACCACTGCCATACATTTGTGAATATCCTGGGGCTGTGGTGAGACCACAAGGCAGCATTCTGAACTGGTACTGACTGGCTCCTAGCCAGAAGAGTAAAATTCTCCTGGACTGTCTGTTTACCTTTATGTGATAGTAAGCATCCTGGAGATCTGTTGAGCACATACAATAATTCCAGAAATGTATAGACTGAATCATGACCATCCGGAACCTCATTTTCTGAACATAGATGTTCAGGTTGCTGAGATCCAAAATTGGTTTCCAATACCCTGTCTTTTTTGGCACTAAAAGAATCTTGAGTAAGTTCCAGATCCTTTTGGTCTGAGGGAACCTCTTGGATGACTCTTTTGATTAACAGCTTTTGTATCTGAATTGGTGCTTGTTCCTTCTGACTGGGTGGAATATCAGGGAGTTTTCTGGAATTTAAGGGAAGATGGGAAAATAAAATTATATATTCACTGGATATGATCCTCTGTACCCAAATGTCATGAGTTATTTTAAGCCAGGCTCTCTGGTGCAATGATATGCGACCCCCGATTGCCTCCAGAGGAGAACAACTGGGCCTCCATTTCAGGAGCACTGGAAGGGTTTACCAAAGAAAGTTTCTCTGGAACTCGGATGTTGCGGGCCTCCTCTGCCATGAGGGTGGAGTCTGTCACTTGAACTTCACCCTCTGCCATTGGAGGAAGGTCCTCCAAGTGTGTTCTGAAAATTCCCTTATGATTTTCTGAACCACATCTTTCCATCCCTTGATGATTCCTCAAAAAGGAGCTTTTGGGGGGGGGGGGTGGAAAAACACACATCCAAGGCAGAAAGAGTCTTTCCATATTTCTCACACATGGAAAGTGTTTCTCTTACTTTGGGGCCAAAAGGAGAGGATCCGTCAAAGGGAGCAGTGACGAATATAACCTTAAAAGGCTCCGCAAAATTGCATAGACATCCAGGTATGTCTCCTAATGGCTATGCCTGAACAGATTGCTCTTGAGGTTCCTTCTGCCATGTTAGAAATTAGCCTCATTGAGGAAATGGGTATGGACTGTAGGGCTGCCAGCTGAGAAGTGATGGAATCTTTCATATCTTCAGACACGGATCTTGTAAGGGTACCTGAAAGCTCCTTGATCAGATCACTCTGAAGCCTAATAAAGTGTGCCAAGTAGTTTAGGGACCTCAAGGCAAAGGTCACTGAAGCACAGGCATGCTTCCCAAACCTGTCCATCTTTCCTGACTCTTTGCTGGGGGGAATGGACAGAGGTACACTCAGCAGCGAGTTCCTTTTTGGTGGCTGCTGCCACAACCATGGTATCAACCAGTGGACCTTTTTAGACCAAAAGGGCTTGGTTTCTGGTGGGGACATGATCTTGTCTGGTTTCTATGGAATGGGCTCAATGGTGTCAGTTTCTTTCCAGGCCCAGTGCAAGACTAATTCCAGGAGCTTTTAAACCTGCAGGCCTTTTTCCTTTATCAGCCATAGTTTTAGTGCAAGGAAAAAAAACAAAATATACAAAGTTATAAAGAAGGATTTTTTTTTGAAAGAAGGAAGTAAAGGTAGAGGGGAGGGAAATACCAATAATGGTATTCAAGGCTACGAACAACAAGGGGGAAAGGAATTACTAACAATAGTAATAGAGCATACCAGAACGGTAAGGGTGAAATCAGGGGAAAGGCTGAATTTTAATTATAAAAAGAGAAAGAGAAATAGTAAAGGAAATTTAGAAATTAGAATAAGTAATTTGACTACTTATCGCTCGAGAGAACAGACAACCACATCTTATTGCTGGAAGTGGCAAACGAGATGTGAGGTAATGAGGGGGTGGTACATTCTGGGTAAGGGTGAAGCTCGGAACTTCAAGATTGCCGTGAGTTTGTATAGCAGCTAAGTCAGATCTGAGGGATCGGATCTGAACCCATCAGTGAGGCTGAAATGAAAACTGACAACATCAGATGATATAGTTATGTTTGTGTGGTAGATAAAGGGAGATCACTTACTGTAGAGTATACATCATGTTTTGATGAGACTGACTATTTTTTTAAGGCAAAATGATGTGGATGTAGGATTTAGCACTGACTTATTGGTAACAACACAGAGAAGCCATACAAACTGTACATAAAATCACTTTCATATTAAACTGTTTTAGTTATTTTAAGACAATAATTTGTAAGCTGAGGTGGCCCAGTGATTACAGACAAGGGGAATAAGGGTGATACAAAACGTATAAATAAGGGAAGGAAATGAAATGTAACAGATGTATTAGTTTTTAACAAGGTCAGTGCAAGAACTGCTGTTAAGTAAATTCTGCATAAAAGAAAAAAAAAAAGTCATGTACATATAATAACAATAGATCTGTATTGTCCGTTTCTATATTTCTTCAACATATGGGTCTCACATCCAAGCTCAAATCTGACTTCGGCCACTTCTACACTTGTGGATCCTAAGCGTAGGCTCCTCCCCCCCTTACCCACAATCCCCTCTTACCAAGATTCCTCTTACCAAAATTACCTCAGACAGGGTTTGCCCCGACCCCATGAGTTGAAAATACTGAAGAAAACAAAGTAGTCCAAAAAGGGGTGCCTATATAGAACAGCATTCTGGAGCTGTAAAAGTGCAGAAGTATCTTCCATGAAAAGGAAAGGAGACTGAGGGAGGGAAGCTGACAAAGGATGAAAACAGACAACATAGATATATAATTATCGTAAGTACATAACTTTCATATCTGATTTTGTCTGTTCCATCTGTCCCTCAACATACAGGACATAGTTCCCAGCTACTTAGCTCTCATGGTGGTCTCATGGAAGGATATTCCAGAGGATGGCTGAGCTAAAGGTTGCCCTAATCCTAGACTGCAGATACAGCTTATAATGAGAAATAAAAGTGTGAATGTTAGACCTGGTGGCAGCAGCACAAATATCAAATGAGGCCCTTGAAGACGGCTGTAGAGGATGAGATGGATCTACTAGAATGACCCTTGTCGGGTCTGAGTCTAGTCAAGCCTTTTTCTTTATATATGTAAGAAATACAGTCTCAATCATCTAGCTAAAGATACTTTTGAAACACTCTGACCCAGCTTAACTTTGGAAATGGAGACAAAAAACGTATCTGTTTTATCTGTACAGTGGAGGTAAAAATGTAGTTGATGAAGAACAACCAACAGATGATGTGTATATTCTACTTTATTTGAGAAATCTGGAAAGGAAACCAGTAGGTTGATGCACTGGTTAGATGAAGTCTCTGTAGCCACTTTGATTACAAAACATGGATTAGTTCATAAAGACACTGGCTTTATAAAAAATAATGTAAGAAGGCTTACATGACAGATCTTGCAGTTCAGACACTCTTTGGGCTGTGGCTGTAACTACTAGAAAGAGTGTTTTCCACGTCAAAAACTTCATGTCCACCCTTGAAGTAGGTTCAAACAGTGCTCGAGTCAAAACATGGAGAAAAATAATTCTATCACAAGGTGGGCTAAGATACCTAAGTAGTCGTCTAAACAGAAAGGTATATCTCTCAAAAACGCTTTACATAGTTTTGGGGTGCAAAGGTAGAATGTTTTTCTTTAACATGAATGTCTGAAAGAGCTACTAATTGATCTTTAATAACAGAATAACTGTCCCCATCATTGTATATCTTGCAGTGGATACCGCTGCACTGGAAGAGACTTCCAGGTTCAAGAACAACTTAGATCTATGGATGGGAAAGATAAAATTTACCCCAGAACTGTCCACCGTACTACTAATGACAGATGCAGTTCCTAACTGCTTTGTGTCATGCATGGGTCCACTTAAATTATGGGATGGGGTAAGGCCAATCTAACCAGATGGGATAGGTTATTTTGAGCACAAAAAATGGAAATTAGCCAGGCTTAAAACAGCCCACAAGGTACTCATGTACTCATGAACCTATAAAACAAAAGCTAGGAAATCCAGAAGTACTGGAATAGAAGCCGAAAAGGGATCCAGATTCTTTTGAGAAGTCTGGATAGAAAATCATTTCCACTTAGTCTTACAAACTTTTCTGGTAGCTGGACTCTATGAAGAAGTGAAAATGTGGATAAACTCAGGTCCAAAGCCTGGACTGAGTAGGTATCATTGGAAGTGGAGAAACCAAGTGGTTAACCCGAGATCTTGAATGTGTGGGTAATGTATGCTGGCTGCGTGAGAAAAAAGACCCGAATCAGGATAAAGCACCCAAGGCAGATGTATCAAGTGAGGCCAAAGGAAAGGGAACCATACCTGTCAGGGCCAGAAGAGGGCACTGAAGATGATTTTAACAATAATCTTCCTCTGCAGAGCCTTCTGTAAGATCTTTGGGATTAGAGGAGTAGGCGGAAAGGCACAGAAGAGAAAGGGAGGACAGAAGTGTTACAGCATCTCGCTTTGACTCATCCTCTGGAAGGATCAGGGCAAAGAACCTGTTGCATTTGGAGTTGATGGGCGAGGCAAAAAGATCGCAGCATGACCCAACTGGTGAAAAGTTGTTTCTCTACTGTTGGACTGAGAGACCACTAGCGAGGTTGCAGAGCTGATCTTCTCAACCTGTCCACTATAATGTTGTACTTCACTTGTATGTGCATTGCTATCAAAAAGTGATTGCAAACTATGCCCACTGTCAGACTCTCATAGCTTCTTAACAATGGATATGACAGTGTTCCCCTTTGTTTGGTTTTGTACCAGACTATTGACATGTTGCCTGTCTGGACAGAGATCTTCCTTAAAGGAGGGACATCCTGAAAACTCTGCAATGCTAGGAGGACTGCCCTCATCTCTAAGACAATGATGTTTAGTTTGGCCTCAGAGGAAGACCACATGCCCTTCGACCATCATTCCCATGTAATGCCCCTCCAACCCCACTCTAGCTGGGAAGCATGTGTAGTCACAGTGGCTTTGGGGATTGAGGGACAAAGAGTTGGCCCTGAGGAACCTCGGGAGATTGTATCCACCACATTATGAGAGTCCTACAAATGTTCGTCAAACAAATCTGAAAACTCATAGACTGATACCTAATGGACCAATAAACCGCCAGTGTCCACTGGAGAACTCATGTAATATCTTGCCAAGGGAACTAGGACAATGAAAGCTGTCACTGACCCCCAAAAGGTGAAGGGCTAATCTTGCTGGTGGAGTGTGGCAAGACAGAAACTGTAGGGCTAGTTGAGCAGGGTGAACAATCTGCTTATCAGCAGTCTTGCTATCTATGTTGTGGTAAATAAAAAGTACAGTTTTGTACCTACCATAAATGTAGATGTTCGAGTGTTCACCCTGCTGCAGTCATCACACTTTGGTTATCCTGCCATCAGGTGGTCCCGCAGTCGGCCCGAATTCCAAAGTCTTGGTCCGGCGTCAGTTGCTGTCGCTTCTTCCCTGACGTCAGTGCGTCAGGGGTATATAAGAGGCATCCGACACAATTTTCTTCAGTTTTTCTTGCCCCAGATGGCAGGTGCCCCCAAAAGGTAGGCAAAAGATTTCATATATATACACATATATATATATATATATATATATATATATATATATATATATATATAAAAATAAAACAAAACCCTTTGGTACAAGCAAATACACCACAGAGATAGTATAGGATGAAGTGGTAGAGATAAGTTCAGCTAGTTCAGAGGGATGGAGGGAGACTGCAGTAGGGTGAACACTTGAACATCTACATTTATGGTAGGTACAAAACTGTACTATGTTCATCCTGTTACCCTGCTGCAGTCATCACACTTGGGTTGAATCCCAAAGCTAAGGAGGGGAGGTGGAGTCAAACAGGGTTAGAAGAGGCTAGTAGGCCCTGCAAAACTGCAGTGGCAAAACCAGCTCTAGTCTTAGAGTAAAGAGGTAAGTGATAGTGTTTGGTGAAGGTGTGCACTGAACTCCAAGTAGCAGCTTCCAGAATATCCTTGGTTGGCACTCCCCTGAGAAAGGCTGCTGATGTAGCTGTAGCCCTAGTGGAGTGGGACCTAATGTTAGCAGGTACTGGTTTCCCATGATGTGTGTAGCAGAAACGTATGCAATGTCCTATCCATTTAGAAATGGTCTGTTTTGAGACAGCTTTTCCTTGTGATCCTGTAGCATAGGCTACAAAGAGCTGGTCAGTTTTTCTGAAAGCCTTAGTTTTATCCAAGTAGTAACATAATTGCCTGTGAATATCAAAGAGTGCAGGAGTCTTTCTCCTTTATTCTGGGGTTTTGGGAAGAAGGTGGGCAAGTGAATGGCTTGGTTTAGTGCCACATTGGATACCACCTTTGGCATAAAGAAAGGATTAGTCCGTAGAGAAACTCTGTCTTGATGAAAAATGAGGAAAGGTTCCACTGCCATTAGTGCCTGTAGCTCTGAGACTCTTCTAGCTGAGGTTATTGCTAGTAGTAGGGCAGTTTTCCATGAAAGAAATTTTAAATCAGTTGAAAAAGCTGGTTCAAAGGTCGGCAGTGTAAGCTTTTCCAGGACAAAGTTGAGATCCCAAGTAGGTGTTGGAGCTCTCCTTGGTGGTCTTAAGTTCTTAGCCCCTCTGAGGTACTGTCTTAGGAGTGGATGTGAAAATAAAGGAGGATCCGTGCTGTAATGAGCTAAAAATTGCTGAGGTGTGGACTTAATAGATGAAAACAAAAGTCCTTTGTGTAACATCTCAGTTAAATATTGTAGAATCTGAGGAATGTTCGGCTCCAGGGGATTTAGGCCTTTAGCCTGGTTCCAGGAGCAAAATCTTTTCCATTTGTCTGAATAGGTTTTCCTGGTGCTGGGCCTCCTGGCCTCCAGAATGACATCCATAACAGCTTTGGATAAAGGTGTTGGTTGGTTGTTTAGGTAATTTGCCATGCAGCCAGGTTTAAAGTCTTGAGCTGGCTGTGTAGAATCAGATTGTCTCACTGGGTGAGCAGGTGTGGAATTTGTGGCAAAATCCATGGTGGGCCCTGGGCCATGGTCCTTAAAATTGGATACCAATGTTGGTGTGGCCAATCTGGTGCAACGAAAATCATTTGTGGCCTCTCTAATCTTAATTTCAGCAGTACCTTTGCTAGAAGAGGCAGTGGAGGGAAGGCATACCCTGTCAATGTTTTCCAACTGAATGAGAGAGCGTCCACTTTCCAAGCTAGTGGATGGAAGGTCCTTGTGCAAAATTTTTGAAGTTGGTGGTTGTGGGGGCTTGCAAACAGATCTATGTCTGGGAGTCCCCATTTTTGAGCTATCATTGCAAATACTTGTGGATCTAGTTTCCATTCGTGTGGATCCATGATGTTTCTGCTTAGGTCGTCTGCCAATGTGTTTTTCTTTCCTGGCAGGAATTGTGCTTGTAATTGAACCTGGTAAGACAGTGCAGTGTTCCACAAGGTCATTGCTAGCCTGCATAGAGGGTAGGAATGTGTGCCCCCTTGCTTGTTTATGTACCACATAACTGTGGTGTTGTCTGTCCTTATTAATAGTTGTCCTGGGTGTAGAAGGTCCTTGAAAGCTGTTAGGGCATTCTGCACTGCTAGCATTTCTTTTTGATTGATATGCAGGTGTCTCTGATCCATAGTCCATTTGCCCTGAATGCACTGTCCTGCTATGTGTGCTCCCTACCAAAGTAATGCCGTGCGAAGTCAAAACAGCGTTTGATAGTGCGTTTATTAAACCTAGTGCAAAACCGACATCGTGGTCTGGGCCTAGGCAAGGAATGCAACAGGAATGGAAGTCCTTATGAGGTATTTGCTTCCCACAAGAAATGCAATTGTTAACTTTTTCTGACATCGGACTGAGGCAAGAAAACGTTCCCCAACGGGGTACTTAGCTTTATTGAAGACTTAGGACTGAAATTCAAATCGAAAATCTCAGGTGTCGGCCGACTGACACTTGCGAACTGCTTCTGCTTCGGGCACCGCGTGGCAAGAAAGACTGAAGAAAATGGCGTTGGATGCCTCTTATATACCCCTGACGCACTGACGTTAGGGAAGAAGCGACAGCAACCGACGCCAGACCAAGACTTTGGAATTCGGGCCGACTGTGGGACCGCCTGACGGCAGGATAACCCAAGTGTGATGACTGCAGCAGGGTAACACGATGAACATCAGCTCTTATAAACTCCAAGGTCTGTATCAGAGAAAAATGTGATTTCTCGTGACTCAGTTATATGGCTGGTAGGGAGCTGGTAGGGAGCAAAGATGGAACAGATAATCTCTGGCTCAGACTAGAAGACGCTTTGTAGGGGTGATGATAAGCCAGTCATCCAAGCAGAAGAACACACAGTACACCCTTGCAGTCAAGAGGTGAACTGCGAACAGTGCCATACAACTGGTGAACACTCGGGAAGCTGTGGTAAAACCAAAGGGCAGGGTTTTGAATTGGAAATGACTGGCCCCCAGCCGAAAGCAAAGAAACCTTCTCTACTGCCTGTCCATTCTAATGTAGTAGTATGCATCTTGAAGGCTTGTTAAGTACATCCAATCATCCTTCCTCAATAGAGGAAGGATAGACAGTACATGACCGTCTGGAAATTCATCTGTTTGACATAATGATTGAAGTGGCTGAGGTCCAAAAGTTGGCCTGAGGTCTCCATTTTTTTTGGCACCAGAAAGAATCCTGAGTAAGTTCCAAACATGTGTTGGTCTGGTGGGACCTACCAAATGACTCGTTTATTCAACAGTTTTTTTTATTTTTTTATTTCTACAGCTGATGCCTTTCTATGTGAGGGTGGAATATCAGGAACTTTTTTGTAGTGGAGGCAGACAAAGGGAATGGAATAGCATCTGGTTATGACTGTCTGCACCCAGGCATCTTTGGTGATGTATGTTCAGGCTTTTGGGTGCAGAGATAAGCATCTCCAATGACCTCCAGGAATGCAGCAGTTGGCCAACCATTCAGGAGCGCTGAAAAGGTATCTGAGAGAGAGGACTCTTGAAGACTTGACTTTGCAGGCCTCCTTTGCTTCAGGGGTGACATCTCCCATTACAATCCTTCCCACTTTTGTCATACGGGGTCTATCTCCAAAAGTGTCCGAGAAGAACCCTAGAGACTTCTAGACTCTGAGATCCATCTGGAGCCAAGGTACTTGGAACCTATGAAATCAGATAAGTCTTCGGAGTCAAAGATGACCACATCTTCAGATTAAATCTAGACATCTCTTGAAGGAATCTCATATCCACAGACCCTGAACACAAACAGCGGACTGGGGTAGGTGTAACTACAGAAAGGGTCAAAGGGCCAACGCTTATGGGTCCAATGGGAGAAAGAGCCAAAAGAACCCCAAATTGAATTACAGTCCTGTGGAACTTCCTAATCATCCTATCCATATCCACTTCTGATAGACTCCTCGTAGATGTAATAAACCTGAGGGAGGATGAGGTTAGTGCCAGACTCTCTTGGAGAAAGGGGGAATGCAGCCCTGGAGAGATCGGCCCCAGTAAAAGTCTCAGCTCTGTGGGGTTCTGAATCACACTGGCATTGGAGGATCTGAAACAGGAGTAGGATACAATGACCAGGACTTTTTTGAAGCCGGAGCTGAAAATGACTATGATGAAGTAGAGTGGTCAGGGTAGCACTTCCTCGTCTCCTTGCCCTTGCCCCTGAGCTTGTCACTCTTCTCCCCTCTAGATTTGTCTGATGACTTCTTACCAGATGGGGAGGCTTCAAACAGTGAGGAAACAGATTTGCAAGACTCTTCTGATGAAGGAGGGAGGGAGAAGTCCCTATAAAACCAGTTTGTTTCTACATTCAATTACATCCTGGTGGCCAAAGGCCGTACAAATAGAATAATCTTCCCCCAAATGGGCATTTCTGGTGAGCGTCTAAATTAGGAAGTTTGTGGCAGCAAGCCACACATTTCCTGAACCCAGAAGGTTTGTAAGACATATTTATTCAAGTGAAAAGAAAAAAACAGAGATTTTTTTTTTAAACTGTAAATACCCGCAATGGTAAACTCAGTATCTAATATTAAGCCCACAATTCCAACAACGGTAATAATACCCAACAGTGGGTAACAAAAAAGCTTACAAAAAAGAAGTGAGAGAATGTGCCAATGGAGAGACCAAATGGAAAATGTTTGTACATACTAAAATATTTACCACTATAAAAGTAATAAAAAAGATAACTTAACTGAGGCAAGCCTAAGACGAATGGACCATGTTTGTTCACTATGAGTGGAAAAAGAGATCTGGGATAATCTTGGGGACAAGACGGGATTATGGGTAAGGAGCAGAGCCTGAGCTGAGGATCCACAAGTTTAGAAGCAGCCGAAGTTGGGCCGGAGGTCGGATCAAAGACCCATGTGTTGAGAAACGGAGAGAACAGACAACATCAAATCAAAAGGTTTCCACAGTACTTAAAGGAAACAAATGAAATGGGAATACATACATACAGGAAATTCTGCTGATGACAACAGATTAACAGAAATACATTTTTCTTCCTATAGTTCTACTGTGAGGTTCCTGTGGGAATGTTAAAGGATTTAGATGTGCCAGATGGAAACGTTACATAATGATTCCAATGGGACTATAATTTATTCTTGGATTTCAATGAGACTGCTGTTGGTAAGTATGGCAGTCTTGGCTATACTGCAATATGAATGCTCTGCCAAAGCATGATGCTGTGAATGTGGGAAAAGCAATATTGTTGAATGCTAAAAACAGTGTTTACTACAAACTGTCCAACAACGATGAAAGTACAGAACATTTAGTAACATTTGCTAATAACAAGCATTATTGCAGATGTTCAGTTTAGTAAGTTTAAATTAGCTTTTGAGCATATGCTTGATCAATTTTTATGTTACGTGTATAGTGTAATCAGACATTTTGTTGAAAAGAGAATATTCAGATCTTGGCAAAGGGATACTGAGTACACCACCACAATTAAAATGTTCCAACTTTAATAAACGAATTAAAAAACTCACTAAAACTGTCACAAAAGTTGATGAAGCATCAAATAAGCGCTTTCAGCAGGGTTGCCTTCTTCAGATCATCTGAAGAAGGTAATCCTGCTGAAAGCGCTTATCATTTGATACTTCATCTGCTTTTAAACTTTTTGTTTATTAAAGTTAGAACATTTTAATTGTGGTGGTGTACTCGGTATCTCTTTGTCTTGTTTGTACTTTGTTCTGAGACACCTTTAGTAGTGGGGACTTATCCGTTGACATTACTCAGATCTTTTGATGAACTCAGTTCAGAGAAAGCAGTCTTCTTGTCTGAAAACTGCTTTTGCTTTTTGATGGAAAAAGGTTCCTAAATAGTAAGTTTCACCATCACTGCATTAGGTAGTTATTTTACAGTTTTCCCAGAGACTGTTATGAGTTTCTTGTTTCAGCATGCTCATAACTACGCTACCCTGTTCTTGACCGTACTGAAAGAATCGTTCACTTCCCTGAGATGCCATCTTGAACTTGTTCTAAAATTTATGGGGCACAGTTCTCTTTCTTGGTATGACATGTAGGAGACTTGACACCTCAGAGAAAACACTGTCCTGAGGTTTCATTTGAAAGCAATCTGCACTTTCACAGTATAAGGTTTGTTGAAATAAATTGTGATGAATCTTATTTTTAAAAGAAGTTGGGTCCCAAAAGAGTGTGTGTAGAATCCCTACAAGTTCATACTATGAGATTTCTGATGTGGCTTGAAGTTTTGCATGCCTCTTACTTCTCCTTGGTCTGTCACCAAATAAAGCAATATGAATTAGCTTTTTATTTTTAGTACTGGCCCTGTGATAATTCATCGAGTTTCAATCAGTGGATGGCTATAGATGAGATAGAAAAGACAAAGGATGTCTGTATTAGAAACTAACATATTTCATTTCCAGAACTTCCTTGATAGTTGTAGTTCTTTTTCCAATGAGTATTTCTGTAGTTCTGAAGTCTGTGCTGGCAATAATCCATAACCTTTAAGATCCAGATAACTTCTTTAATTATGAACACTTTGTAGTTCTTTTTCCAAGGAGTTTTGTTTGTAGTTCTGAAGTCTGTGTTGGCAATAACCCATAACCTTTTAAGATCCAGATAACTTCTTTGATTATGGACACTATTTCCCTTAGCAGGCATGCAGCTGACTTTTCTTTACTGGCAATCATGCAGTTGACCATCAGTGTATATAGAGTTATGGCTTCAATCATTGTGCATAGCAAATTCTTTAGTAAGTCACCTATACCTGTATTGTTTATAAGCTCACTAAGATCCAAAGATGTTCGTTGGGAGCAGATACTTCTCAGCTGTACAGATTTTCTCAGCTGTACAGATTTTCTCAGAATGTCCAGATTTTTGCCTCGTATTTTTGGCCCATTTCTTATAAAATTGGTGGGAAATCATTAAAGACTGAAGATAGAAAATAATGACAAGCATTTGAGTTTCAGACTCCATACCCTTCAAAAATGTCATGCTAATGCAAAACCTGTTATTCTATCAACTTTCGAAGTTTGTAACAACAATATTTAAAATCTATCCCTATTTTGGGGCCTTTGTCCCACTTTTATTAATGGCTTTGTCCAGTGCTCTTGCTTTAAGAAGTTGAGAGGTATGCTAAAAAGAAGTTATGTACTCACCATAAAGTTCCATCTGAGTAGGTAACTTCATTTGTCAGCAACCTGTGGGTATCGGATCCGATTCGGATCCGAGCCGGCAGATTTCCTAGCTAAAAGATCCGTGCTCCAAGCTCCTCCCCCTACCCATAATGCCATGCTACCTCCCTCTAACCCTCAGATCGAGTTTGCCATAATGTCACAGAAAATTACTATAACACAAGAAAGGAGTACTATACATTCCACCTGACGTCATCTGGAAGTGACGTACCCTGATCCTTTCATAACGAACTAAGGGTCCAGGGGATGGAGGGCGGGTTGGTTGCTGACAAATGAAGTTACCTACTCAGATGGAACATTATGGTGAGTACATAACTTCTTTATCTGAAGTAGTTAACTTCATTTGATCAGCAACCTGTGGGACAGAGTCCCCAGCTACCAACAACTTAGGAGGTCCTCATGGAAGCATATTCCGGAGCACTGCAGAGCCAAAAGATGTGCGTCCTCTGGATATTAAATCCAACTTATAATGTGTAATAAAGGTATGAGAGGAAGCCCAAGTAGCTGCTGAGCAAATGTCATCCAAAGAAACCCTTGACCAGAAAGCAGCAGAAGTAGCCATAGATCGGGTAGAATGGGCTCGCAACCTCAGGGGCTCAGGACGACCAGAGCATTTGTATGCGAGAAGGATGCATTGGGAAATCCATCTAGCTAAGGTTACTTTAGTGACTGGTTTACCCAGACAGGGTTTAGCAAATGACACAAAAAGTTGATCTGATTTTCGAAGATCGGCTGTTCTGTTTAAGTAAAATTGTAACTGTCTATGAACATCCAGACAATGGAGTCTATACTGTCCTTTGTTTTGAAAATTAGGAAAGAAGACAGGTAGATTGATGGACTGGTTGATATTGGCTTCTGAAACCACTTTAGACAGAAAGGAGGGGTTAGTCCTGAGGGAAACCCTGTCTTTATGAAAGATGAAAATATGGAGGTTTACTGCAAAGAGCGTGAAGCTCCGATATCCTCCTAGCTGAGGTAATGGCAATCAGGAAGGCCGTTTTCCAAGATGCATATTTTAGGTCGACTGAAGCCAAAGGTTCAAAGGGAGGACCAGTCAGAGCCTGTAGAACTAGAGTTAGATCCCATGGAGGAACTGCGTCTAACAGGTGGTCTTAACAGAAAAGTTCCTTTCAGGAATGTTTTGCAAATCTTGGAGGAAGCTAGAGGGCCTAAACTGTTTCCAACGTGGTAGAGGGAAATAGCTGCCAATTGAACTTTAATAGTAGGAGAACTAGCTCCTTGATGAAAAGTATGGGATAGAAAGAATAGAACTGCTGGGATACGAGCCGTGAAGGGATCCAAATTCCTATGCTCCGCCCAGACAGAGAAACGTTTCCATTTACTCTTGTAGATTGCCCAGGTAGACTGTTTATGGGCAGCCACCAGGATGGCCTTAACTGAGGAAGATATACCGGGAGTCCAAGCCATCAATGGAACTGGATCAACCAAGCTGAGAGCTTGAGGTAGTCCAGGTCGGGGGTCTTCAATCCTAAAGGATGAGAGATCAGATCCGGAATGGGATCTAAAATCCAGGGAGGATGTACTAGATGAGACCGTAGGCATGGGAACCAAGTTTGGCAAGGCCAGAATGGGGCTATGAGGATAACTCTGCTCTGCAACCGACGAGCTTTCTGCAAGAATTTTGTCATTAATGGAAGAGGAGGATAAGCATACAGAAGACCGGATGGCCAAGCATGAACCAGAGCATCTCTGTGGACTTCCCCTGGTGGGGGGATTAGCAGGAAGAACTCGCTACACTTTGTATTCGAAGGCGAGGCAAACAGATCGCAGCAAGGTTGACCCCATTTGAGGAAGATTTGCTCCGCTACTACTGGGTTCAGAGACCACTCGTAAGGTGAGAGGATTGTTCGACTCAACCTGTCCGCTAAAATGTTTGACCGACCCGGAATGTGCGTTGCTATGAGAAAGCGGTTGGTGGATATCGCCCATTCCCACACTCTCATGGCCTCTCTGCAAAGTAGGTAAGATCTGGTTCCCCCCTGCTTGTTTATGTACCAGACTACCGACATGTTGTCTATTTGAATTGCAATAGTCCCTGGAGGAAGAAGGGGATGTAGAGCCTGCAACGCTAGAAGCACCACCCTCATCTCCAGGACATTGATATGCAATGAGGTCTCTGTGTGAATCCACGTGCCTTGGATGGATCTGCCCATGCAATGCCCCCCCACCCGAGGAGAGATGCGTCCGTGGTCACCGTGACTTGGGGTGGGGATAAGACGAAGGGGCGCCCTTCCCGGAGGTCTCTGGAGCGGAGCCACCAAAGTAGCGACTCCCTGCAAATCCTGCTGAGGGGAACAGGTGTAGACAGGGGATGATGTAGGATGGACCATTGAACCTGTAAGGTCCACTGAAGGATTCTCATTTTCAGACGTGCGATAGGCAACAGATTGATGGCCGCTGCCATGGACCCCAGGGCCCTCAGGACTAGTCCCGCTGGGGGGGGCTGATGGTTGTAGAAGAGTGAGAATGTGAAGGTTTAGAATGCAAAGTCTGTCCGCCGTCAGAAAGACTTTGGATTGTATCGTGTCTATCCTGGCCCCTATGAAGTCCAAAATCTGAGTAGGTTGAAGGGAGGATTTCTTGTGGTTGATCGTGATTCCTAGGTGGCGGGCTAGATGTAAGAAATAGTCCCTGCCTGAACAAAGTTGATGCCTGGTGGGGGCGATTAGGAGCCAGTCGTCCTGGTAAGGAAAGACCTGTATTCCCTGAAGCCTCAGGTGGGCCCCTACAACTGCCATGACCTTGGTGAACACCCTGGGGGCCGTGGTGAGACCGAAGGGTAGGACCCTGAACTGATAATGGCTGGCTCCCAGCCGAAAGTGGAGAAACCTCCTGGATCGCCTGTCCATTAGAATGTGGTAGTACGCATCCTTGAGGTCTATCGAGCACATCCAGTCGTTCTCCTGTAAAAGTGGGAGAATGGATTGAATAGTGACCATCTGGAACTTTTCTTTGGCATCTGACAGGTTCAGTGTGGACAGGTCAAGAATGGGTCGTAGGTCCCCCATCTTTTTTTGGCACCAAAAAGAACCTGGAGTAAAAGCCCGATCCGGATTGCCTGAGGGGGACGTGCTGGATGGCTCTTTTTCTTAGCAGCTCTCATATTTCGAAGGCTGCTGCCTCCCTCTGATTGGGTGGAACATCGGGGAGACACTCTGACCAGGGAAGATATGTTAGGAAAGGGATAGAATAGCCACTGGATATAATTCGGAGCACCCAATGATCTGTCGTGATGGACTCCCAATTTGCTAGGTGCTTCGAGAAGTGCCCCCCAACTGCCTCCAGAGAAGAACAGTCGGGCAAACCCCTCAGGGCTGTTGCGCGGGTCGATCGGAAAAAGGTTCCCTCAACCCAAAATTCTTCAGCCCCCCTCTGCCTCTGGGCCGGCGTCCACCCTGTCCTCCTCTGCCTCTGAAAGACGAAGGATCAGGAGCGAAACGGGATTGTTGAGCTTTCCGGAACCACATCTTCTTTTGTCCACTTTGGTTCCTAGTGTAGGACCTCTGAGGAGCCGAGAAGCGGATCCCGATGGCAGACGGTTTCCCATCTTTCTCGCTTTGGAGAAGGGTATCGCGGACGGTTTTGCCGAAAAGCATAGAACTGTCAAAAGGGGCATTTGTAAAGGATGCCTTAAAGGGTTCCGCAAAATCGCAGAGATGGAGCCAGACCTGTCTGCGTAAGACAATGCCTGTTCCGCTGGCTCTAGCCGTTCCCTCCGTGGCATGGGAGAGAAGCCGCATAGATGCATTAGTAATCGACTTGAGAGTAGCCATCTGAGCCGAGAAGGTCCGTTTGTCCTCGGACGACATGGACTCTGGGCGTGACCCAGCGTACTCTTTGATAAAGTCCCGCTGGAGCCGAATTACATGTGCCATATAATTCAGTGACCTTACAGAGAAGGTCGCTGAAGCGAACATCCACTTTCCAAGGCGGTCCATCATCCGAGACTCCTTGTCTGGAGGATGTACCGAGGAACTCTCCTGTGCTAATTCCTTTTTAGTGGCAGCCGCCACCACCATGGCATCCACTGGGGCACCCTTGCTCCAAACTGTCCTGTCTGTGGGACAGCTGAGTATCCTGTCAGGTCTCTTGGGTATTGGCTTGACAGTGTCCGGCTCCTTCCATGCCCTGGTAGTTATGAGGTCCACCAGGGGGTCGGTGGGAGGGGACACCCAAGAGGTAGATGGGCCTGTGTCAAACGCCTCCAGAAACACAGACTCATCCGAGGAAGGCTTTTTGGCAGACCCCCCCCCCCCTCTAATGCATAACATTTCCATAATGTCTCCAAAGGAGACGTCTTCGGGGGGTGACCTTGGGGAACCTTCCCCTTCCTCTAAGTCTGTGTCTTCTGTGAGAGACTCAGGTGAGTCCAAGTGCCTCCTCTTGCACTTTCGTTTGTGAGGGACCTCCTCGGGGGGGCTGTCCGAAGAGGCCTCACCAACAATGTCCTGTTCCTCAACGGGAACCATCTGGGATGTAGGCGCAGGTTGTCCCTGGGGCCAGATGATGGAAGACAGGCCCGTCTGAGAGGGAATGGCGGGTGGATCCGTAGCAAGAGCCTGGGGCCTCGAATCCCTCGAAAGGACCCTCTCCATGACGTCGAATGCTGAGGGAGAGCTGCTTTCCTTAGGATCCGAAAGCAGTCCCCTCGGATCTGACGTGTGGATCGGCGTCGGAGGTGACCCAATCAGATCCGAAAGGGTAGTGTGCAAAAGGTCCATTAACCCCTCCAGATCCGATGCTCAACTCACTGCCCCGAGAGCTCGGATCTGAAAAAGGATGAGACAGACTCGAGGGTACAGTCGGCACCGAAGTAGGGAACACTGTCGGCACTGACACCACCCCGGCTCCGAAGTTAGTCGACTCAGACAGCTCCGAACCCTGATAGCGGGTCGGAGAAGGAGCAATGGGGGCAAAAAGGGGGGTAGAGCTCCCCCTGGAAGGGGGGGGGAGGCAAGAGCACTGTCATCTGCAGCTGGGCCTGAAACCGACACATCATCCGGTCCATGTCTGCGTCAGATAAACTCCTCATTGATCTGGACGAGGCCACCGAGGCCGGGCGGGAAGGCCGCCTAGACGATCTGGATGAGGCCACCGAGGCCGGGCGGGAAGGCCGCCTAGATGACCTCGAAGGTGACCGGGTCTCCTCCTCCGGCTCCAGGGAGAAGCGTGGAGAACGGAGCCGGGTGGAGGAAGGCCCGTAGACCTTAAGGGGAGAGGCAAGCTGCTTGGACGGCAGAGCTGATGGAGCTTACTCGGACCGCCTCTTGTGACTATGGTGTCTCTCTTTTTCCCACTCCCTGTTCTTCTTCTCTTTCTTTTTGCCATCCCTTTCCTCCTGGGCCAAAGAGGGAGGTTGAGTCCCGGCCAGGGGATTGGAGGCGGTAGGTGGAGTAGCCGCAGCTGGCGCCACAGAAGAATGCCCTGGGGTTGAAGGCTGCACAAATAGTGCAGCCTGAAGTAAGGTGATCAACTCCCAGGCAAATAACGCACTGAGTGTGGCCATCCACTGGGGACAGCTTATGGCCACACTCGGAGCATTTAGAGAACACAGCTTTTGGGCCTTCAGACATATTGGAAGAAAAGTACAGGCCCGCACACACACACCTTCACACATGCAGAGGGGGGAGGGGAATAAACTAAACTAACTAAAAGTTTTTAAAAACTACCCGCAAAGGCTAAGAGAATAAGAAGAGAGTTCACACACACAAAGATAGAGAAATTTAGACAGAAAAGTATATATAAAATCCTAAACTCACAATACCACGCTCAGAGCTCGATCTAAGGCGCTTACAGAAGCCGCGGCAAATGAGATCTGAGGGTTAGAGGGAGGTGGCAGGGCATTATGGGTAGGGGGAGGAGCTTGGAGCTCAGATCTTTTAGCTAGGAAAGCTGCCGGCTCGGATCCGAATCGGATCAGATACCCACAGGTTGCTGATCAAATGAAGTTAACTACTTCAGATTATAAATTTCTTTTTTATTTAGAATGGAACAGGGACAGCATATGTGCGTGTCTAATGTAGTTTAGATCTATTGTACTGTAACATCATAGGGCCTTCTGATATTCTATTATACAGGACACTACTTTAAAAAGTTATAACATGTATGCATATTAAACCATAGTGAACCCAAATGTTGGTAGAAAAAAAAGAGATATTGCATTAAAGTAGAGAAAAATAAAAGGTATGATAGGAAAAATACACTAAGGTTGTCTTCTTGAGTTAGGTGATCCTTTTTACACTTCACAGTGACGACATGAACTTTGACCTATACCTTTTCCTCAATGACACAGAGCCATAAAGAGAAGTGCAAGAAGTTAATATGCATAGAAAGAGGCCTATTCAAAATCTGAATAATTCCTCAAGTGTATTGAATGTCTACTCTATATTTACAACAGTATAACACAAAAAACCACATCACTCAATAACCACTGCTGCAGCATACTTCATACACAATTTCCAAAAGAACTCCTCCAAGGAAATTGAGAAGCATCCACATAATGCCTTAAAATGTCTTAGAATGAATGTCTTGTGTGTTATCGTGGCTCTCCAAACTAGTGTTATAAAAACTGTAACAGGTATTGTGTCAGTACTGCAAAAAAGAGGTATCTGTGGAATGCCAGTACAGCACCTCCTTTCTACAGATACTACTACATTTATATTAGCACAATAAGTACCATTAGTAATGCAATTAAGGTGATCTGTGTACAAATGTGGTATTGCCGGATGTGTAACACCTGTTTTGTTTTTAAAGCCAGATTATGCACAGTGGAAAAAGTAACAATGCCTCATCACCATCAGTAATGAATATGGTCACAAGGTGTAGATATGTTATAATAAAAAGGTATAGTAAAACATTATAGCAAAACATTGCAGTATTGCTGCAATTATACTGCCCATAGGTAGTGTACATAGTATGGATATGCAGCCTGACATGGGGTTGCTACAAGGAATATATCTTGAAATCATTTTATAATGTGCAATATGCTAGGATGTGCAATACATTTTATTATAAAAAAAAAATCAGTGAAGGTGCTGTCAGAAGTATGATACAGGGAAAGCAGAAATGTATTATGCAGAATTTATAGAAATACCATTGTCACTATGTGTACTAAATGTTAGAAATACCTTTTACAAGTACTATGAGATATATGAAAACTGTAACAGTGCAACTCCTTTTACAGGCAGTATAAGGGATATGATAAAATAAGGATATATCATATTGCTTCTGCCTCCTTCTGTTCACCTCTACACTTCACCTTTGGCCATTAGAGGCAAAACATTCTATTGGATGGATCATAGGAAGTTACTAGGCTAATGGCCCTAGGGCCCTTACAAACCTAGCCAGGTTCTTACCCTTAGCTCATGATCAGCATCTATTGCCTCTGTCCAAGAGGGACACAAATGGAACCCATGGGTGAATTTATGGTCACCCATCCAGTCATCCAGATTGCATTTGAAGAGGGTCAATGAGGTGCTCTGTTTGACATGAAGGGGAAGTCTGTTCCAAAGGTGTGGTGACCTCTGGGAGACAAATCTATCCCTCCAGCAGGTTTTATTAATGTCACATACCAGGTTAAGGTCTTTAATGTGTTGAACCCATGTACCATTTGACTTTCGGATGTGAAGCATTTCCAATAATGCAGGGTCAGAGATAGCCTTATATGCAAGGCAGAGATCACCTCTGAGTAATCTGTATGAAACAGAATAAAGTGACAGTGATTTCAGATGATCCCCATATGACAGATGGTGAAGACCTTGAATTTTCCTTGTGAGGAAATTTTGTGGTTTCGCCAACTGCTGCAGGTGCTTAGAAAGATACATACAAAAAGGGGTGCTATACTCAATTATTGGCCTGATGAGGGAAGAGTACAAGGAGGTAATAACTTCTGTTTTTCTGGAGGCAATACACTTACTTATTAGATGAGCAATATAGAATGCCCTTCTTACCACTGTGGAGACATGGTGGCCAAAGGTAAGGTTGCTGTCAACCTGTGTGCCCAGGTCTCTCACCACTGAGTGCATACTTAAGGTGTTCCTATTGATGTGGTAGCTAACAGGAACACCACTCTTACTGAAAGGAATGATTATACATTTTTTTGCATTGAGTTTAAGGCCATGACTCTGGCACCAGTCATTTGTTTGTGTAAGACCCACTTGTAGGATGTTGACATCATTTGGAGAGTCTATGACTCCTCCCAGTTTTCTGTCATCAGCAAACTTTGTCAGCCAGAGACTTTTAGTTTTTGCTTGCACTTCGGAGAAACAGATTCCAAACAGTAGAAGTACCAGGACTGATCTCTGTGGAACACCACTGGTTACAGGTCTGCTTTGTAGGTGGATTCCCCTATTTTGACTATATGAGTTCTCTCAGTGAGCCAGTTAGCGAACCATCTAACAATATAAGGGTTGATACCTAGTTGGGTGAGTTTGTCAATGCTGTCTGAGTGGGGGATAGTTTCAAATGCCTTGGCTAAATCCAGGTAGGCTGTATGCACAGATAGCCAAAAGTTAAGATTTGCATAGGTTTAAGAACCAAATATCCACACTCTGTACCAGTGTAAAGGAAAAAAAAACAAAACTGCTGACATACACAGTTGTCACAACTTTTATTAAGCTTAAGCAGTTTCATTTCTGTTAAGTATGGAACTCGATCAGGACACAGATAACATAATTTTCTCTGGCTGATATAGCTAATATAGCCTATGCATTTAATTTTACAAGCTTACTAAGCATGAGTGTGCGGTGGTGGTGCTGCGGTAGCATTGTCGCCTCACAGTAAGACGCTGTTCGGTTCGATTCTCAGCTAGAACGTCTTCTGTGTGGAGACATGCGTGAATGGGCGTACCTTCGTTGAAGGTTGTGCATCAGAGCTGGCAACTCGGTACGTAAAAATCTACTGCCAATCATTAGTGGACCGGAGTTCCGCTGTGGCGACCCCTAACCGGGAAAAGCCAAAAGACACAAACAAACAAACACAGCACGAGTGTACCTTATGTAAAACCTTTACATATAAATATAAATCTGAAAACTTTGCATGTAAGTGTTTGGTTTTTAGTTTTTTATTGATTATTTATTTGCTGTTGGTTAACCAGGATAGTCCATTGGGCCAAGTGAACCCGTTTTCAATGGAGTCCTGGGGAAAAAAGCTCCATTACAGATTACATATTATAGAGATTTATATGCAGATTACATATTATAGAGATTTACATCAACATTATTGTACATGACATCACGAGGTACTGTGGTTACAATGAGTAAAGTTGAGCATTAATACAATCAAAGAATAAAACGTATTAAAGTTGAAACCAAATTATATAATAGGCACAAAGGATAAGGAAGTGAGTAGATAGATGCATAAGGCTTTCAGGAGGATAGCAACTATTAAGGAATAGGTTACTGTCTGAGATAGAGTAAAAGGTGGAATACAGTAGAGAGTATAGAAATATTATGTGGGGTAGGAGCAGGAGCATTCTCATGTGGATGATAGGTAGGAGTGGAGTGATTTTTTAAAGGTAGGAAGGCTAGTGATGGTACGAATGGAGGGTGGGAGGGAGTTCCATAGGCATGCTAGTGAAAAGGAGAGGAGGTTATGTCCTGGGGGACGATGGGGTCTATAGACTTCTATTAGGTTTTGATTAGTAGATCTGAGAAGTCTTTGAGTTTGGTGGATTTTAAAGGTAGTGGACAGGGAGGGACAGAGGGATGGTTGAAAAATGAGTTTGTGTGCATATTTTAGTTGAGTGTAGGAGAGGTAGTTGGGAAGTTCAAGCCAATTCAGTTTGTGGAGTGGTACACAGTGATGGGTTGAAGATTTATTGCTAGTGGCAAATTTGGCTATTTTATTATAACAGGTCGAAAGTTTTGTTTTGAGAGATGATTGTAGATTAGTTAAGAGAGGGGCACCATAAAGGAGGGAGGGTAAGATAAATGTGGTAGAGAGAGTGAGTTTGGTAGTAGGTGAGAGGAATTGTTTGTGACGGTACAGTAGGCCTAGTTTTTGGTGGTTTTTTTTAATGTTTTGTAGTAGATGGGACTTGAAAGTAAGGTTATTATCCATTTGGACTCCTAGAAGCTTGGTTTCTATTACCAGTT
The DNA here is from genome assembly GCF_019279795.1 of Protopterus annectens. Taxonomy (NCBI): domain Eukaryota; kingdom Metazoa; phylum Chordata; order Ceratodontiformes; family Protopteridae; genus Protopterus; species Protopterus annectens. Next base: position 357,377,902 of record NC_056738.1, read on the forward strand.
CAAGTGGGTTATTATTTTGACTGGTGATGGAGAATGGTTGTTGATCCAATGTGTTGGTTTTAGAGGGGGTGAATATCATTAGTTTTGATTTAGCTGCATTAAGTGCAAAATGGTTGTCTTTCATCCACTGTTCTGTGGTGGAGAAGGCATCTTGAGTCAGCTTTTGGAGAGTTGGAATGGAAGATGAAGCACAGATGATTGTAGAATCATCTGCATATTGGATGATGTCAGCATAGGGGATAGTAGTCATTTACAAAGATATTAAAGAGAAGGGGTCCTAATATGGAACCTTGTGGAACACCTGTGGGGGTGTTTAGGAAAGAGGAGAAGGATTTTTTCCACTTAACAGCTTGATGCCTGTCTGAGAGATAGCTGGTGAACCAATTAAGAGCAGAAGGTGAAAGGTTTAGCTTAGAGAGTTTAGTTAGTAGTATGTTATGGGAGATAGTGTCAAAAGCTTTGGATAGATCAAGTAGGATGGTAGATACAGTGAGGCCAGAGTCTCTAGCCTTGTTCACATTTTCAAGGAATGATAGGAGGGCTGTCATAGTGCTGTGATTGGGACGGAAGCCGTGTTGAGTAGAAGTTAGTAGGTTGTTGTCTAGTAAGTAGGGAAGGAGTTGAAGGTGAATACATTCCTCTAGAATTTTAGAAATAGGAGAGAGGATAGCGATGGGCCAGAAGTTGGTAATACTAGTATTATTTCCTCCTTTATGACGGGGAATTATAAAAGCCTTTTTCCAGATTTGAGGAAAGTGATTTTCTTGGATGGAGCGGTTGATTAGGATACTAATTGGCAGGGCGATAGCATCTGCAGCTATACTGAGGAAGTGTGAGGGGATGTTATTGGGGGCATTGGTGCAAGGTTTTAGCTTTTTCAGGAGTTTTTTGATAGTGGAAGTAGGGATTGGTTCCAGGGAGAATCTAAGTGGTTGAGAGGTAGTAGGATGACAGAGTGGAGAAGGAAGAGGAGTAGGGGGAGGACAGGAGGAAGTTGGAGGTGGACGGTTGGAGGAGAAGGAAGAGGTTAGTTTGGAAATGCAGTCAGTGAAAAAAGAGTTAAACTTGGAGGCAAGGTCATTGTCTTGTACGCTTGGGTTGGGGTTTGGGTTTTCAGTTGTACCGGTTTTTAAGAGGGAGGTTATACCTCTCCAGAAATTTTGTGGGTCATTTTTGTATTTACTTTGAAGAGAAGAGTAATAATTGTGACGGTCTGTTGTGATGAGCTTTTTTACTGAGTTACGAAGAGTTTTGTAGTCATTAAGAGTAGTGGGAGATTTGTGCTTCAGATAGCGTGCCCAGGCTTTATCTCTTAGTCGCATGGTTGTTGGTGTATTTTTTAGTTAGCCAAGGGGTAGTTTTGTTTTTTATTCTTCTGGTTTTTAAGGGAGCATGTGTATCTAACAGGTTTAAGAAAATGGAATTAAAGTGAGTGATAGCACTTTCAGGGGGAAGAGTTTTTAGTGGGTACCAGTTAAGGCATTTTAGGGAGTTAGAGAAGGCTTCTGGATTGAAGTTTTTTTGGTCTCTGAAAGTGATGTAGTTATGAGAAACTTGTAGGGAAGATGAGAGGTATGTGGCAAAGATGGGAAGGTGGTCGCTTAGGGAGTCAGGAAGAGTTCCACTATCAGGGTAATTGTGGGGGGTGAGAGACTAATATCCAGTCTATAATACTGCCAGAAGAGAAGTCTTTAGAGGGCCTAGTAGTGGAGTTGATGAGTTGGGTGAAGTTATACAGGTTGATGTTAATGGAGGGGGTATGGGATTGAATGGTGGACCAATTGATGTTAGTGTCTCCCATGATGATGGTTTCATTAGAAATATTGGAAGAGAACCAGGACAGGATATCTTCCAGTGTGGGGATATTGTTGCCAGGGGGAATGTAGAGTGAGGCTATGCATATATTTTTTGTGTTTATTTAATCGAAATAGACCTATTATTAATTCTGCATTGTTGAATTGAGGAATAGCTTTATTGTAGGAGTAATGGATAGAGAGGATGAGTATAGTAGAGCTACACCACCTCCTTTTTGCTGGGTTCTGTCTGCTCTGATAATGGAGTAGTTGGCAGGAATTATCTCCACATCTTTTATATGGGGTTTTAACCAGGTTTCAGATATGCCTAAGATATCTAGTTTATTATAGTGTAACCAGGCTTGAAGGTTTGGAGCTTTGTTTGCTAAGCTTTGTGCATTTAGGGATGATAGTCGAATGGATTTAGATGAAGGAGGGGAGGTGTTTGGGCCTGGGTTAGGATGTACATCCCCAGCTAAAAGTAGAGATGTTAGAATCTCTATTGCATAGTATGGGTGTTTGTGTTTTTTTTCATAAATAGTAGAGGTTGAAGGGGATATGTTTGGTAGGGTGTGTGTAGTAGTTTTGAGTGAAATAAGTCTGAAGTGAAAGCAAAGATTGGGTTTGATAGGGTAAAGTGTAGGAGATATTGGTATGACTGAGTAGGGGTGAAGTAAGTTGAGAGAGGAGGTTGTGTGACAGAGTGGGGAGTGAGATAGCTTGTTAGGCTGGGTAAGGTAGTAGATGAAGGTTAGGTTAAGTAAGAGAAGTATTTGAATGGAGAAGAGTGTATTCTTTGGATGCATGTTTGTTTTTTTTTTTAGATATTTATGGTTAGTAGTAAGAGAGATTAGGGATGTGTGGTGTATTGAGTAAGGAGTTGATGGGATCTGCGGTAGGGGGAAGTTGTGCAGGGGAGGAAATTCAAGGAGGAAGGGGTGGAGTTTAGTGGGAGAGGAAGTAGGTATGGTTATGTGGGTATAAGTGTGAATGTGTTGGGGTGGGTGGGATTTGGGGGTAGGGGAGCGGAGTGAACCCGTAGGGCGAACGGAGCAGGGAAGAACAGAAGGAAGAGCCAGCAGCAGAAAAAGTATCAGCCACTGCAGCTGTGAAAGCAATATAAGCAGGTAAACTATATGTATAAAAAGTTAAGATAAATAACTATCAGGAAAGAAACAGAGGGTCAAATTAGCTATGGTATTCTGTTCGGAGGTGGAAGAACCAGGATATAGTTGGAGAACAATGGCTCAAAAGGTACCTAGACAGCTACTTAGGAGGGGAACCAAATAAAATGAAAGATATATTGCCCTATGGATGGTAGGTGCTGCCACCTAGTGGTGAAATAGAGATAGGCAGGCTGAAAAGGGGGTGGAGGACACTTAACCTGTACAGAGGGAAATATGTAGGACTCAGTTGACCAGAGGAGGGGAGTAATGTCTTGTGGTCTACGGTAGGCTGCTGACTCACTTACAAGGGAAGTTATAGGAAAATATAAACGTTAAGTAGGTAGTTTGCATAGACAGTAATTGGTGTTAGGCTACCTACATTCCCAAAAGTTACTCAGGGGCAGTCTTCAGTAGTACTTCTTTAGTCCAACAATAACCAGCAACTTCCAGAGAAGAGTCAAGAGGTACTGGCGGGAGGTATTCCTTAGGCTTTTGATGAATGGAAGGAGCTTCTGGAGGGAGTTTTCTGGTGTGGAACAGGAGGCGAAGAACGAGCAGCACTACCGCAGGACCAGCACAGGGGTGTCTTATCCTTGTAAAACAGGTTTTTGGACGTCTTTTTCTTAGACTTGTATACTAGACCACATTTGAGATAGTCCCCTTGCTTTTGGTGCTAGAAGATCCAAAGGTCATGGATTCCATTCCTATCCTAGCTGCTTTGGCTAATTTTCCAGTATGAACACTACAGTGCAGTGTAATCAGCAGGAGTGCTTCACTACTGAGTGGGCTGTCCTTCTAATGAGATGACAAAATGAGGGGTCATCCTTCTGCATGAGTGGTAGCATAGATTAATGAAAAAGATCCCGTGCCATTTTACATTTCTTTACAGGAGAAGTCAGACGGGATTGTTGGCCCATTTTCAGCGGAGGAAAAATAAGCATATTCACAAGTACTTCTAATCAATGTGAGCATTGTTCCTACTGGGCACTTCATTACAAGATTTATGTGCTATTATCGAAGTAATGTGGACTCTTGCCCTGAGTCTGTACCTATATCCAATGATTTAGCAATATGGGGGATGCTATTATTCATACAGTTGGCACAAAAGTTTGATGCTATACTTAATAGCATTATATGTGGTGGTGGAGGAGAAATGAATTAAGAAGCCCAAATGTGAGAGGGTCCTTCTAGAGGAGATGACATCGTTACAGAGTTACACACAAGTGACAGCTGGTTCTAACCATCCTTTGGCATCATGCATTTCTAATTTAAGCAACTCTGAAGATACTGGTAGAAAACTTGATTTGCTAGATTGGTTGAAGAAATATTTTGATTTCCATGCCACCAAGACTTTTAGTGCAAGGGGCACTGATACTTTGAAAATGAAAATTAGTAGGCTGAAGAATCTTTTGAAAATATAGTTCGGTTTGCAGCTAGACGGTTTGTTTTTCACAAATTGTGTAAATGCACAATGAGTCCTGAAGGAGCTTAGGTTATGTAAATGGGTTAAAGGCAGGGACTGTGTTGTGCAATAATTTGCTGGATTTATTTGATAGGGTAGAGATGGGAGTATATGGTCATCCTATTGAGGGTAAATGACAGAGAACTGAAAAAGGTACATGTAGAGATTAAGAACTTGCAGCGAGATATTATTGTGGATGTTATATTTCCTTGTTATGAGGAAGTGTGCCTGCAAGTTTTTGAATTAACATTTATTTTAAAACATTAACATTTATTATGAATTGGTGAGGAAGCATAAGAAAAATAAATTACAATGTGATGAAAGGGATAATAATAATAAAATTGTTTATTCACCTCTGTCTGCTGGATTCACTCTTGATATCACCTCATTAACAACAAACAAGAGAAGTGAATTGTTAAGAAGGTGTTGACCACAGAAAGAATGAAGAGGACTTTTTCTGAGTTTGCCAAATTCCTCACAGAATACCAAGAGGTGACAGGGAGGATTGAATTCAGTACCTAGTCCTGTACAACAATTTTATCTCAATCAGATGTCCACATGCAACAAGGGGCATCGAGGGAGTGGGAGAGTCAAACCAGATAGATTGAAATGTTCATGCAGACACCATTGTTGATATTAATGGTTACAACATTTTCAGCTATAGTCATTTTCAGATTTCTCCAGTGTTTGGTAATTTTTTTTCAAAACGGCTTAACCGTTGTTCCAACCACTAGGTTAAATCAAGTAGATGTTTTAGTGGAATTTAGATTAAAGGAAACTAAATCTGGGGATATATTTTTACGGGTGAAATTCATTTCATCAGTGTATGGCAGACTCAGTGAATGCATTTAATTTGATCTGCCTTTGGCGCCCCCCAACACAGTGACAACAGAGTTCAGAATCACAGGAAATATTTTAACAACATTGCAGGACATTCTCACATAAATACACAGGTACTTAAAACATACCCAATGGGGGGATGTTGCATTTTATGGCATTTAGCTTGAGCCCATGTTTCTGGCACCAGTCATTTGTTTGGGTGAGACCTTCTTGTAGGTTATTCAGAACTGTTTTAAGTCAGTAATGTGACTTTTTTACTTGATTGCAAAATTGTTGGCTTATTTTTGTGGATTACAGTATTTTAGGACTGCTAATGTTGACATTTTACATACTTGGACTGCTGGAGTGGTTTTCCCAGTGAGAATTGGTACTGCTGTAGTGAATAACTAAAATGACAGTGCTAGTGCGTGCCAGTTTTTTCTTTGCAAGTGAATGAGTTTCCTTGGGTAGCATGCAAAGTAAACAATGTTTAACTTGATGGTAGGGCTGTGATTAGGTTATTGAAAGCTACCATCCTTGTACCAGTAAGAAACTGCTGCTTACATGCTAACCCATACATGTTTCACAGCTCTACTGCAGTCCATCTGAATTTCAAGAATTCCACCTGTCTCTCTCCTGCCTGGATATTTTTGTGTTACGTTGTGGATGCAAAATGCTTCCTCTAGCACCATTAACATATACAACTATGGCTAGTTTTAGTTTTTATTTCCTTATTTTTAATGTAAATTGTTAGCCATTGTTTTTAAAATAATAAATATAACTAGGGATAAAGTACTAATAGTTAATACTAGTTACTCCTTTTTTACATTTCAGCATGGCTTCTGCATCATGCCAAAATAAAAGTGGCACGAAAAGAAAAATAGCGGATGAAAGGAGAGTGTTTCAGGAGAAATAGACTGACGACTACTTATTTGTTGAATCTAATAATAAAGCACTTTGCTTACTATGCAGAGTAGTAGTATTCACTTTCAAAGACTATAATTTGAAAAGGCATTATTATTCAAATGCATCCCAAATTAAGTGAATTGCAAGGAGTGTGCGTAGACAAAAAATATTAGATTTTTAGCAAATTTAATTGCTAAAAAATCCAAGCCATTTGCGGATGGTGAATTTATTAAAGAATGCCTTGAAAGTGTAGCAGACAAAATTTGTCCTGAAAAAAACCTGATTTTTCTAAAATAAGTCTGTCACACCAGACAATCACTAGGTGTATGAAAGATATAGCCAAATATATTGAAAATACTTTGGAATCTTGGTGTGCAACTTTCAAGTTTTACTCCATAGCTTTGAATGACAGCACAGATGTTACAGATACGGCACGACTTGTCATATTTATTCGAGGTGTTGACAACGATTTCAGTATTACTGAAGAACTGGCCTCTCTGGTTCCACTTAAAGATACCACAGAGTCTGTTGATCTCTACAAAGCACTAAAAGCAGCATTGGGAAGATTTTCCTTGACCATCGAAAACATGTCTGGCATAGTAACTGATGGTGCCTCCAGCTATGGTTGGAAAGAAGTCAAGACTAACAACAGTGATGGAAGAAGATGCAAAACAGATCAGTAATGTGCATTTCATGAAGTACCACTGCATTACACATCAAGAAAATGTGTGCACTGACTTTAAAAATAGAAAATGTTATGAATGTTGTTATTAAAGCAATGCATTTTATAAGATCCAGAGGATTACATCACCGCCAGTTTCAAGAGTTTCTGAATAGCATGGAAACTAGCTATGGAGAGACATGTGTACTTACTCAGTAAAGGTGGTTAAGTCGTGGTAAAAAAATGAACAAGTTTTTCTGATTTGAGAAATAGGATTTACATCACCGCCAGTTTCAAGAGTTTCTGAATAGCATGGAAACTAGCTATGGAGACATTGTGTACTTTACTGCAGTAAAGATTGTAAGTGGTAGTGGTAATAAAATGTTGTTCTATTTGAAAAGCTTTATGGAGTCAAAAGGAACGCCTGTACCAGAATTTGAAAATGCAAACTGGATGGCTGATTTAGCCTTCTTAGTAGACATCACTGCTCATTTAAGCGACCTGAACCTGTGCCTCCAAGGTGAAAACCTTCTAATAAATGACGTTTCAAACAGTGACAGCATTTGAAGTGAAACTGAAATTATGGCACTATCAGGTTAAGAATAATAACTTCATTCACTTTGAAACTTTGTACATTCACTTTGAAACACTGAACAAAGCCACGTAAATACTGAAAAACATGCGGCATTAATTAATAGTTTATCGCAGGACTTTGAGAGCAGATTTCAAGATTTTAGAAAACACCAACAGCATTTCAGTATATTTGCTACTCCATTCTCAGTTGACATCAACATGTTGCCTGCAAATTTGCAACTGGAATGCATAGAATTGCAGTCAGATATACAACTTAAAGAAACATTTTTGCAAGTGTCTTTATTGGACTTTTATAAGTTGTACCTGCCTAAAGAAAAATATCAGTCACTTCAAAATCATGCCCTGTTCATGACATCTTTGTTGGGGAGTACATACATTTGCGAGGATTTTTTTTATTGTATGAAGTATACAAAAAATAAAATCAGAACTAAACTTTCAGATGAGCATCTTGAAAATACTCTCTGCATCGCCACTACCTCTATCAAAACAAATACAGACACACTGGTATCACAAAGACAGGCTCAGTGTTCACATTAAAAAGGTTATGCTCATAATATTTATTACACAAAAGAACAATCTTGATTTGACAGCCTGAACATCCTGATATGGACACTTTACAAAAGTATAACAAGAACTGGGACCAATAAGTTTGAATTCTAGGAAGGTCTGTGCCTGGCTGCACCCTTGTGAACAGGTTTCATGAATAAACATTGCCACTACTAATAAAGTCATTTGTTGAAATTTGTGAAAAGTAACAATCACTGGAAGACCCCTTTCAAATTTTCAGCAAACATTGGGAAACGACTCAAGTTGGAGACGTATAGTGATCTAAGGAAGAAGTACAAAAAGGTGTCATCTGATGATGCTATGTCTCATTGGGTGTTATCTGATGATGCTACGCCTCATTGGGTGGATCTGTACATGCCGTCAGCTGAAATGTGCACATGCATATTGGAGAGGGAACTGCAAAAAAGCAGGTGTGAGATTACCTTGTGAAATTTGAGTGTGTTGTCACATACTATCATGTTCTTTGTGGCTCTGTAGTAAGTGGGTGAACCAAAGTTGAACGTGTTCTACCATCTGTTAGTCAGTGGAACATATGTAAAAATACAAACTGTTCATTTTTTAAGAAGTAAAGATGGACAACGAATTGCAGGTCTCATCATTCCTGCAACCATCCACAGAGTGACGGGTGTTTGTTTGGAGTACTGAAGGACAGAGAATTGTAGGTCTCATCATTCCTGCAAGCTGTGCATCACCACTGATGAACCTTCTTTCATCTTCAAACCAGCCTCACCAAATAGCAGTGTAACAGGAACAAATGTGGCAACACCTTCATCCGCAGAGTATTTGGCACTTTATCAATGCTGCAGAATGATGAAAAGCAGGTACTTTTGCTATGGATTACTTGACAGTGCCAGATGTAGTCATGTCTTGCATAATTTCAGGGACAGATTCCAAAGATATTAGGTAATGTGCATTTCAAAAGGAGTGCTCAGTTTGATAATACCATTTCAGATGGCAAATAGAAAACTGTGAGAACCATATACAAAGTGAAATTGTTTGTTTGGCGTACTGAACAACAAAGAATTGTAGGTCTCATCATTCCTGCAAACTGTGCAACACCACCGATAAACCTCCTTTCATCTTCAGACCAGCCTCACCAAATAGCAGTGCAACAGCAACAAATGTGGCAACACCTTCATCCGCAGAGTATTTGGCACTTTATCAATGCTACAGAGTGATGAAAAGCAGGTACTTTTGCTGTGGATTACTTGACAGTGCCAGATGTAGTCATGTCTTGCATAATTTCAGGTACAGATTTCAAAGATATTATGTAATGTGCATTTCAAGGGTCCCTATTAAATTGTCGAATGTTTCAAAGTTCAAATGTCATATGGTCGACACAATATGATCGAACTTTGAAAAGTTCGAAGGTGAAAGGCAATGGCTCTGCACATGCAGAATGGGAACATTTCCCTTTTCTGCAGTGAAGTGCGGTCTTGGAGTTGGTATATTTAAGTAGGAGGGATATGGGGGGGGGTGCAGGGGGCTTGCCCCCCTGCTCAGAGCGTTAAGGCAAGTTTTTTTTTTTTTTTTACTTTATTACATATTCGAGGTTTCAAGTTTCGCTCATATGTTGTCGAACATAAGAGAGGTTCGAAATTTTGAAGCTTTGAATATATAATATAGACTCCATTTCAAAAGGAGTGCTCAGTTTGATAATACCATTTAAGATGGCAAACAGAAAACTGTGGGAACCATCCTCAAAGTGAAATTGTTTGTTTGGAGTACTGAACGACAAAGAATTGTAGGCCTCACCATTTCTGCAAGTTGTGCATCACCACTGATAAACATTCTTTCATCTTCAGACTAGCCTCACCAAACAGCAGTGCAACAGCAACAAATGTGCAAACAGCTTCTTCCGCAGAGTATTCGGCACTTTATCTATGCTACACAGTGATGAAAAGCAGAGGTCCAATATCCCAGTAGTGACGACATACCTACTGCAATGGAATTGGAAACAGAAGAATACATCAGCACCTTGGATGACATATGGACATTAAGGACATGGCAGTAGACATGTCATGAACATCTTTAAGAAACCAGCAAAATCAAGATGTATGATCTCATACAAATAGGAGTGTTTTGTACCTGTTAATTTTTTTTTCTTTTTTACAAATACACTAAGATGTTAGAGTTAACTGTTAGATTAAGAATTAGAATTAGATTGGAATGAGAATTTGAATTTTAGGGCAAATATTAGGCATTTATTACATTTATTCATTGTTCAAATGCACCTATAGTACAGCCAGGAGGATGACTTTGGTAGCCCGTGACAGCGAAACAGGTAACTATATGATATATTTTACATGCGGCCCCAAGACAATTTCTGTTCACTCAATGGGACCTCGGCAAGCGAAAAGGTTGGACACCCCTGCCCTAGAAAATACTGATGTCTATGCAGTCTCAGAGACGTGGTTTAGAGCCACGGACAGCACACCAACAGTGCAGGGTTATAATGCCTTCCACTCATTTAGACCAGCTACTTCACAGGCAGGGGCTAAAGGTGGAGGTGTCTCTATTTATATCAAAAATAAATATACTTCAAGGCTGGTCAAACAGTTCAATGCACGTGAGCTGCTCCATGTTCAAATCACCATAGATAAAATCCAATACCAATTCCTTGCAAGCTATAGGTCCCCCTATGTGACCAAGGAAACCCATACCACATATTTAAACTTATTAAAAACTCTAACCATCCAACCCAATACCATACTCATGGGTGACTTTAATTACTCCACTATTAACTGGGAATTCTATATGACATCAAAAGTACATGCACAGAGAGATGCCTTGATTTTGTAAACACAAACTCCCTGGACCTGGCCAAGGCATTTGACACATTACCCAACTCGGGCATTGTTGACAAACTCAAGAGGTTAGGTACAAACCCGTATGTCACCTGGTGGATAGCCAACTGTCTCACAGACAGGAGTGGGGAGTCCACCTCTATGAAGAGGCCAGTCACAAGTGGAGGGATCAGTCCTTGGACCGCTCTTTTTTGGCATTTACTTCTCAGAAGTCAAGGCCAATGTCAGTGGTCTCTGGCTGCCTAAATTTGCAGATGATTGCAAATTAGGAGCTGTCATTGAATCTCACACTGACACAAATGTTCTCCAGGAGGGGCTAACACAAACAAACAACTGGTATCAGAGTCATGGACTGCAACTAAATGCCAAGAAATGCATAATAGTATCCTTTGGGAAGTCATCCATCCCTGATAACTATCACATTGACAACACACCCCTTAGAGCTGCCCCAGTAGTCAGGGACTTAGGGACACACACAGATAGTAATCTAGCCTTTGATCATCATGTGTCTACAGTGGTGAGGAAATCATTCTATGTTGCATAACTTACAAATAAAGATATGGCACTTAAGTCCAAGGAAGTCATTGTTTCACTGTATTCGGCATTCATCAAACTTATCATTGAATATAATGCCCCCTTTGGTATGTTTCTAACCAGACATATCCAACAACTGGAATGTCCACAGAGGTTCCTCACTAAAAGAATACAGGGTGTAAGTAATATGTCCTATGCGGACTGCCTCAAGGCCCTATCCCTGTATTCTGTCCCCTACAGGCTCCTGGCATAAAGGGCATTGTCAGACCCCACTCTGATGGACCTCCTGCATATCCACAAAATGAACAGTACCAGAATTACCTGTTTTAAAGACTTAAACCTTGTCTGTGATATAAAAAGGACCTGTTGGAGAGATAGGTATGTATCCCAGAGACCACCCCGTCTATGGAGCAGGCTCCCCATCCATGTGAAACAGAGTTCATCCCTAGTCCAATCCAAGTGCAACTTGGACAACTGGATGGAAAACCGGAAATTCATGCCTCGTTTGGCACCTATGTCTCTGATTCAAACAGGTAACCTGCAAATGGTTCATCTCCCAGGCCCATGTTTACAGTTATCAAGGGTATCAAAAACTCGTTAGAGATCTGGGATGCATGGCTAGGCTTAAAAAGCCCTTTGTGGTCATTAGCCTAGTAAACACCTATGAACCCAAGTTATGGCAATGAGGAAGGCCGTTTTCCAATACAAGAATTCAAGACTGCATGAACTAGCAGGCTCGAAAGTACTCCTTAGTTAAAGGTTAAGTCCCAAAGAGGTGAGGGATACTTAATAGGGGGCCTTAAAAGGAAAACCCCTTTCATGAAAGCTTTGCAAAGCCTAGAAGAAAACGTAGACTCAGTGTTCTCATGAAAATTAGAAATTGCCACCAAGTGAAGCCTAATGGTAGAGAAACTTGCTCCAGCTCAGAAAAAAAGAGGACAAAAACAAAAGGATATCTGGAAAGTACAGTTGTGTACCTACCATAAATGTAGATGTTAGAGTGTATTCACTGTTGCAGTCATTACTCTTGGGTTATCCTGCTGGCAGGCTACCTGCAGTCGGCCAGAATTTCAAAGTCTAGGTCCGGAGTCGGTTGCTGTCACCTCCTCCCCGACGTCAGTGCACCAGGGGTATAAAAGATGCAGCCGACGCCATTTTCTTCAGTTTTTCTTGCCCCAGATGTCAGGTGCCCCCAAAAAGGTACGTTAAAAAATTATGCCAATAATTATGCATGCAGTAAAATAAACATTTCCTCCATCTATAAGCAAATACACCATATAGGTTGTATAAAATAGAGAAGTATAGGTAAGTCCCAGCAAAGAAAAGGGGGAATGGTGGGTGGGTAACCTGGACTGCAACAGTGAATACACTCGAACATCTATATTTATGGTAGGTACACAACTGTACTATGTTCATCGTGTTTCACTGTTGAAGTCATTACTCTTGGGTTGAATACCAAGCTGAGGTTGGGTGGCTGGGCCTAAATAGGATTAAGAGAGGCTATAAGGCCTTTCAGAACTGCAGTGGCGAAGCCTGCTCTGGATTTAGAGAAGAGAGGTAAATGGTAGTGCTTTGTAAAAGTGTGCACTGAACTCCAAGCTGTAGCCTCTAAAATGTCTTTAGTTGGTACTCCTCTGAGAAAGGCTGCTGAAGTGGCTGCTGCCCTGGTAGAATGAGGCCTAATGCCCTTGGGCACTGATTTGCCATGTTGTGAGTAGCAGAAACAAATGCAGTGGCCTATCCATTTTGAAATAGTCTGTTTTGAGATGGGCTTTCCTTGAGATCCTGCAGCATATGTCACTAAAAGTTGCTCAGTCTTTCTGAAAGCTTTAGTTCTGTCCCAAGTAGAAGCGTAGTTGTCTGTCTATGTCCAAGGAATGCAGAAGTCTCTCACCCTTGTTCTGTGGGTTTGGATAAAAGGTAGACAAATGAATGGTTTGATTAAGGGCCACACTGGACACTACCTTAGGCATAAATGTTGGGTTCATCCTTAGAGAAACCCTGTCTGGATGGAAAATGATGAAAGGTTCCACAGCCATGAGTGCATGTAACTCTGAAACTCATCTTGCAGAGGTTATTGCTAGGAGCAGAGCTGTTTTCCAAGATAAAAACTTTATACCAGCTGTATTGGCTGGCTCAAAAGGCGGCAGTGTGAGTTTTTCCAAGACATAATTGAGGTCCCATGCAGGTATTGGGGCTCTCCTTGGAGGTCTTATGTTTTTGGCCCCTCTGAGGTACTGCCTTAGTAATGGATGGGAAAAAATAGGAGGTTCCGTATTGTAATGAGCTGAAATGGCAGAGGCATGAATTTTAACTGATGAAAAGGATAGGCCCTTGCCCAGCATCTCAGTTAGGTACTGTAAAATCTGAGGGATATTTGGAACAGATGTGTCAATTCCTTGTGCCTGGTTCCAAGCACAGAATCTTTTCCATTTTTCTGCATAAAACTTTCTGGTACTGGGCCTCCTGGCCTCCAAAATAACATCCATCACTGCTTTAGAGAGAGGAGTGTTTTGAATGGTTACATTACCCGCCATGCTGCCAGATTTAGGGTCCTGAGTTGGTTGTGCAGAATCTGATTGTTTCGCTGGGTCAGTAAGTGAGGAATTAGAGGCAATGTCCAGGCTGGGCCTTGAGACAAGCTTTTTAGGATTCGGTACCAGTGCTGGCATGGCCAGTCTGGGGCAATCAGAATCATTCTTGGCTTCTCTTGTCCGACCTTTAGGAGTACCCTGGGGAGGACAGGCAGAGGAGGAAAGGCATATACTGTTAAGAGTTTTTCAGCTGAATGACAGAGCATCCACTTTCCATGCTTGCTTGTGATAAGTCCTTGTGCAGAATTTCTTTAGTTGGCAGTTGTGAGGGGAGGCAAATAGATCTATGTCTGGGCATCCCCATTCCTTTGTTATCATGCTGAAGACTTGTGGATCCAGTTTCCACTTGTGGTAATCCGTGAGGTTTCTGCTTAGTTCATCTGCCAGAGTATTGTTCTTTCCTGGCAGGAATTGTGCTTGCAGGTGTACTTCATAAGTCAATGCTGGGTCCCACAAAGTCTTTGCATAGGGGGTAGGAATGTGTGCCACCCTGCTTGTTTATGTACCACATGACTGGTATTGTCCGTCCTTATCAGTAGTTGTCCTGGATGGAGTAGATCCTTGAAAGCTGTCAGGCCTTCTGAACAGCTAGCATCTCTTTTTGATTGATATGTAGATGCATTTGGCTTGTGGACCATGTGCCCTGAATACATTTTCCTGCCATGTGCGCTCCCCAGGCATAATCTAATGCATCTGTTGTTATTGACTGCCTGGCTGTAGGTAGAATGAATGGCTGTCCCTTGTTGAGGTGACAGGCATGTGCCCACCATCGACACTCCTGTTGCAGGCAAGGAATGAAGGTAATTAACGCTTCCAGGCTTTGACAATGTTGAGTCCAGACACTTATTAGGTACCATTGAAGTTTCCTCATATGCAGTCTGGCATATGGAATTAGGAGAATGCAGGATGCCATGAAGTCCAAAGCCTGCAGAATTTTTCTTGCAGATAACTGGGTCTTTGTTGCCAACATTTTGAAGTAAGAAGTTAGTTGCCTTTGTTTGTCTGGCGTGAGATAAGCCATCTGGGCAATTGTATTTAGGCTTGCACCCAGGAATATTATCTCTTGAGAGGGTACTAGTTTTGATTTCTTTTCATTTACTGTGTACCCTAGGCAAATTAATAATCTTTTTACGAACGCCAGATGCTTTAGTAGAGTGTCCTTGTTCTCTGCTTGCATAAGGCAGTCGTCCAAGTAAGGATATATTTGAATTCCTCTTTGCCTGCAAAATGCAATTACTGGTGCCAGGCATTTTGTGAAGACCCTGGGCGCAGTAGATAAGCCAAAGGGCAGAGCAGAGAATTGGTAGTGCATTGAGCCAGCTATGAATCTGAGGTATCTTCTGCAAGATTGTCTGATTGGGATATGCAGGTATGCCTCTTTTAGGTCCAAAGTTACAACCCAAGCCTTCTTACCCAGCATGGGCAGAAGCTGCTGTAGAGTTAACATTTTGAATTTTGGAACGTCCACAAATGTGTTTAGAAAAGACAGGTCCAGTATTGGTCTCCAGACTTTGTCCTTTTTGGGTACCAAGAAAGAGTAAAATCCTTGTCCCTGCTCTTGTTGTGGTACTTGCTGAATGGCCCTCATGTTCATAAGGGACAAAACTTGTTTTTGTGCCTCTGCCCATTGATTGTGTGGCAGGTTTGGCATACCTCTTGTCTTTGGCAGGGTGTGAAAGTGGAACCTGTAGCCCTGGGACACTATATTCAATACCCATTTGTCCTGGGTGATCATTTGCCAATTTTGAAGGAAAAGTGCTAGTTTTCCCCATAAGGGGGCTGCAAGAAGATACGTGCTTGATGCTGGCAGTGGCAAGTCATTGGGACTGTTTCCTGTATGGCTGTGCTTTGTCCTCCACTTTTGGAGGTAGAAGCGTCCCACTGTTTAGGCCTGTATGAGCCCTGGGACTGGGATCTGCCTCTGGTATGTCTGTATCTGCCTCTTTGTGGCCTATCCAACACTGGAAAGGACCAATTCTTTGTAGGCCAGTTCCTGCTAAATCTTGGTAGCTGAACCTGCATAAATTCCTTTACTGTTTGCATAGATTTCGCTTTGTCCTCCATTTTCTTCAAAACCTCCTCTGCTTTAACACCAAATAAAGTATCATGCTGTAATGGAGCATCTAATAATTTTGCTTCAACATGATCAGGCAGATTTTGTTCCTTTAACCAAGCATGCCTTCTAATGACAGACCCCATAACTGCGGCCCTGCAGGAGGCCTCCAGAGAATCAAAACCACATTGCAAAGTATGCTTTCCCACTTGTTCAGTTGCATGCAATACATCCTGCATTTCCTTATTTTCTGCACAATCAGAATTGGCCAACATTTTCTGTTTTAACAGTGACATTAAGTATTGCTGATATTTAATCATATGAAATTGACAATTTAAAGCCCTCACAGCCAAAATAGCAGAAGTGTAAACCTTCCCCCCCCCCAATGTCTAGTGCCCTTGAATCCCTGTCAGAAGGGATAGGGTTTTTTGCAGTAGTGGCCTTAACCCCTTTGGGTCCCTGAGAAATAGTTTCTGGGTCAGCAGCAGGGTTTTTATAAAGAAATTTATGTGAATCTGGAACCCTGTAGTATCTGTCTGGTTTAACAGGAGCTGGAGGTAAGGAGTCTGGAGATAGGCCGGACTCTGAAAATACATCTTCTACAATGTCTAGCACAGGGGGAATAGCAAGAGGTCTGTGCTGAGGAAGTAAAAGAAAATCTCTAAGCCTTTTCTTTGATTCAGAGTAATCTTGGCTTTCCCAGTGGAAATGCTCCCTCATGGTATGTAGGGTTTCCCCAAAAGAATAATCCTCAGGAGGAGAGGCTGAAGGAATGGATTCTTCAGCATCAGAATCCTCACAGGGAGGAAGAGAGTATTCCTGTACAGAAGAGGAGTCAGAGGAAATTGAAACCTGATCTCCAGAGTCACAGTCTGTCTCTTGCCTAGGCCTCTTATCAGGAGGGGGATGGGAACCCCTGATCAAGGTAATAAGGTCTTCGGCCATTTTGAGCATCTGTTTCTTAGGCATGGAAGTTTGTCCTGGAGGATGCTGTACTTGTTTCTTTGTCTTTAAAGCTGCTTTAGTCTTTGGCTTTAGAAGCTGAAGTAGGCTTTACATATAGCTGTGTAGGTCTGAAAATACCCTCAGAAGCCGATGCCTGCTCAGCGGCTCTGGACCCATCTGAGGGAATGATTTCCGAGTATCTAATACCTTGAGTATCCAGAGGCCTAGCTGGCTCCACATGGGAGTCGTCAACGGCCTGTGGCTCTGAGGTAGCGGGCGTCAGGGGCTGTAAAAGCACCTCACTGAGAACCGGCGACAGGCTTAGCGGAAGCCTCGTCGTCTGTTTTGGATCTCGGATGCCTGTCCTTCTCTTTTTCCTTGCGTTTTTTAGAAACTCCGGTCGTCGACTGTTCTGACGGCATTACATAATTGAATTTTCGGCCAAAGTAATGAAAAGCAAAATCAAACCGACGCTTAATAGTGTGTTGGTTGAATCTAGCACAAAACCGACAGCTAGCAACGTTATGATCCTAGGCAAGGAATACAGTAAGAATGAAAATTATTATGAGGTATTTGCTTCCCACAAGAAATACAATTGTTAACTTTTTCTGACATCGGTCTGGAGCAAGAAAAAAGTTTCCCGAATGGGGTACTTAGCTTTAATGAAGACTTCGGATCTGAAATTTGTCTGTGAAAATCTCAGGAGTCGGCCGACCGGCACTTGTGAACTGCTTTTGCTTCGGGCACCGCACGGCAAGGAAGACTGAAGAAAATGGCGTCGGCTGCATCTTTTATACCCCTGGCGCACTGACGTCAGGAAGGAGGCAACAGCAACCGACGCCGGACCTAGACTTTGGAATTCTGGCCGACTGTGGGTAGCCTGCCAGCAGGATAACCCAAGAGTAATGACTGCAACAGTAAAACACGATGAACATCAGAGGCAGAAAAGAGGTCCAGATTCCTCCTCTTAGCCCAGATAGAAAACCTTTTACACTTACTACTATAAACCTTTCTGGTGGAAGGTTTCTGGGAGCCTACTATAATATGCTTAATGGGGGACACCAACCTGGATGTTTCAAGATGACTGAAATTGGAGAAACCATGCAGTTAGACAAAAGGACTGAAGATTTGGAGGGGAAATCATGAAGGATGGGAGATCAGATCTCAAAGAGGATCCAGTACCCAGGAAGGATACTTCAGATGAGACTGGATGAAGGGAAATCATGGTTGATGCAGCCAGAAAGGGGCAGTGAGGATCAGGAATGTCCTCAGGCACTGTGCTTTCTGAAAATCCTTGGGAATTAGAGGGACAGCAGGATAAGCGTAAAGGAGACCCAGAGGCCAATTGTGGACTACAGCATCCCTCAGAGACACCTCAGCAGGGGGGGATCATGGCGAAGTACATACTGCACTTGTGGTTGGGTGAGGAGGCAAACAGGTTGCAGCATGGCTGAACCCACTGGTCGAAAATCTGCTTCACCACTATCAGATTGAGGGACCACTCGTGAGGACTCAAGATGGATCTGCTGAGTTTGTCGGCCAACATGTTGAAATCCCCGGGAATATGCGTCACAAGGAGAAAGCACCCGGACATCGCCTATTCCCACACACTCATGGCCTCTCTGCACAACGGGTAAGATCGTGCTCACCCCTGCTTGCTGACATACCAGACCACAGCCATGTTGCCTGTCTGAATTGCAATCGTCCCCAGAGGGAGGTAGTCATGAAAGGCTAGCAAAGTTAGAAGAACTGCTCTCTTCTCTAAGACATTTATGCGCAACTTGGTCTCCACAGTGGACCATGTGCCTTGGACAGTTCTCCCCTGGAAATGCCCCACCACCCCAACAGGGAAGTTGCAGTGGTAACCGTGGCCTTGGGCGGAGGAAAGGAAAAGGGCGTGCTTAGGAGGAGATCCTGAGAATGAAGCCACCAAAGAAGGTGTTATCTGCACACAGGCAACTTTATGGACATGGGTTGGGACAGAGTAGACCATTGAACTGCTAAGGTCCACTGTAAAACCTGCATATAATACCTTGCTAGGGGGACCAGCTGAATGGCTGTGGCCATGCATCCTAGGGTTCAAAGAATCAAGTGAACCTGGGGATGCAACAGGTCTAAGATTTACATGACCTGCTCTTGGATAAAATGAACCTTGCATAGAGGCAAAGCTGCAATCTCTGAGATGAAGTCTAGTTGGATTCCTATGAAATCCAACTGCTTAGTGGGGACCAGATTAGATTTTGAAAGACTAACAGTAATCCCCAACTGACTGAAAAGAGAAAGGACATAATGGGTTGCTTATAACAGTCGATGGCTTAAAGGTGCCATGAGGAGCCAATCATTGAGGTACGAAAACACCTGAAATCCCTGCAGCCACAGATGAGCTGCTACCACTGCCATATATCTGGTAAACCCAGGGGGGCTGTGGTGAGACCGAATAGTAGGGCTCTGAACTGGTAATGATTGGCTCCTAGCCAGAAGCGAAGATGTCTCCTGGAATGCCTATCTATCTTGATGTGTTAGCAGGCGTCCTGGAGATCCACAGAGCACATCCAATCATCCTTGCATGAGAGGCAGAATGGACTGAGCAGTGGCCATCTGGAACTTGGACTTTTTGACTGATGGATTGAGCTCACAGATCCAAAACAGGAGGCAGTTTCTCCATCTTTTATGGCACTAAAAAGAAGCAAGAAAAAGTACCAGATCCTCTTTGTCCTGCTGGACCTCTTGGATGGCTCTTTTTTGAAGAAGTTGTTGAAGTTCCTTGAAGGCCAACTCCCTCTGACTGGGCACAATGTTGGGAAAGTAACTTTGAATGGGAGGGGGTTCTGAAAAGGGAATTAAATAACCCCTGGAAATGATGTTTAACACCCACTGATCAGAGGAAACATTTGCCCAGGCTAGTAGGTAAAGGGAAATGTGACCCCCAACACCCTTCCAGGGTAGAGAAATCGGGCAATGCTTTAGGAGCGTTAATAGGGCTTGCTCAGAGAAGGGTTTTCTGGAGCTCAGATTTTGTGGACCTCCCCTGCCTCTAGGGTGGTGTCGGCTATTGAAACCTCTCCCCCTGCCTCTGGGAGAGGAGTCATCAAGAGCATCCTGGAAGAGAGACTGTGACTTCTGAAACCACTTCTTCCTAGTTCCTTGCTGGGTCTTGGAGAAGGACCTCTGAGGAGTAGAAAGCTTGATCCCGACCACAGACAAAGTTTTTCGTTGCTGCTTAGTACGGGTAAAAGTGTCCTTCACAGAAGGTCCAAAGAGGGTGGAGACATCAAAGGTTGCATTGGTAAAAGATGCTTTGAAGGGTTCTGCAAACCCACGTAAAAGTAACCAAGCATGATGCCTTATAACTATGATGGTACCTGCCACTTGAGAGGTAGCTTTCGCATCACTGGAAATTAGCCTCATCGAGGAACTGGTGAGGGACGTCAAGAGTAGAAAGCTTTGGAGACACCTTTTTAAAGTCCACCGCCGGCAATAACTCTGTAAGGGAAGTGGAAAGTTCTTGGACCAAGTCCCTTTGGAGGTTGGTAAAATGTGCCAAGTAATTAACTGCACTTAGTCCAAAGGTAGCCGAGGCATGCACACACTTCCATTAACAGTCTATCACCTGGGACTTCCTGTTTGGGGGATGAACAGTGGAGCTGTGATCTGCCAGCTTCTTTTTAGTGGCAGCGGCAAAGTACAGTTTTGTACCTACCATAAATGTAGATGTCCGATAGGTATGCATCTGCAGTCATAACATATGGGTTGTCCTGCCTCAGGCAGTCAAAGTCTGGGTCTGGCCTCGGCTGATGTCGCACTTCACCCGACGTCATAGCTCCTGGGGTATAAAGGCATCAGCCATTTTCCTCAGTGTTTCTTGCCCCAGATGCCAGGTGCCCTCTAGGAAGGCTAAATTTGTATAAAAGTAGAAAATTCCAAACAGTAGAAATCAAAAAGTATATATACATATATACATACAAACAAATACACCATAATAGATTCCCCAGCTAGCTAAGAGACCTAGGAATACCACAGAGGGAAGGAGGGTAATCCTGACTGCAGATGCATACATATCGGACATCTACATTTATGGTAGGTACAAAACTGTACTATGTCCTTCAAGGATGCATCTGCAGTCATAACATATGGGTAGAATACCATAGCCAAACTGGGGGAGGAGGCACTAAGATAATGATGGTGTAGTTAAGATCCCTTGAAAAACTGCAGTTGCAAAACCTGCTCGGGATCTGGAGTATAAAGGAAGATTGTAATGCTTGGCAAATGTATGCACGGAGCTCCAAGTAGCAGCTTCTAAAATGTCTTTGGTAGCCACTCCTTGTAGGAAAGCTGTAGTGGTGGCTGTAGCTCTTGTGGAGTGAGGCCTGATATTTTCAGGAGTTGTTTTTCCATGAAATGAGTAGCAGAATCGAATGCAATTTCCTATCCATTTTGAGATTGTCTGTTTTGAAATTGCTTTTCCTTGCACTCCTGTTGCATATGCTACCAGAAGCTGGTCAGTTTTTCTGCTGGCCTTAGTTCTGTCCAGATAGTAGCGCAGTTGTCTGTGTACATCCAAGGTGTGTAGTAGTTTTTCCCCCCTGTTCTGTGGGTTAGGGAAGAATGTAGGTAAATGAATAGCTTGGTTCAAGGATACCCTGGATACCACCTTTGGCATAAAAGTAGGATTGGTTCTCAGAGACACTCTATCCTGGTGAAGGATAAGGAAAGGCTGCACTGCCATTAATGCCTGTAACTCGGATACCTTCTTGCTGAAGTGATTGCTAGCAGAAAGGCAGTTTTCCAAGATAAGAACTGTAAGTCTGCTGTTGCTGCTGGTTCAAAAGGGGGAAGTGTTAATTTTTCTAGCACAAAATTGAGATCCCATGCAGGCAGAGGTGGTTTCCTTGGAGGTTTTACATTTTTGATCCCTCTCGAAAATTGTCTGAGGAGAGGATGAGAGAAGACAGGAGGATCCATGTTGTACTCTGCTGAAATTGCAGATGGAAGAATAGGACAGGCCATTGTGGAACAGTTCTGCTAAGTATTCTAGGATGTGTGCTAGGTTTGCCAGTGTGACATTTGTTCCCTTTGCTGCACTCCAAATGAGGAATCTCTTCCATTTGGCTGAATATGTTTTCCTTGTGGAGGGTCTGCGAGCCTCCAGGATAATGTCCTTAACCCTCCGAGATAAAACAGGTTGGTTTTGTTTTATGCAATTTTCCAAGCAGTTAGCTGCAGCATTTTTAAGTTTGGATGCAGGGTCTTGTAGTTGTTCTGTTAGAAGTAAAGGACATAGAGGTAGAGGCCATGAGTTGTCTGAGACATGCTTCTCAGTAGCGGTACCAATGCTGCCTTGGCCAGTCTGGAGCTATCAGAATTACCTATGGCTGTTCCTCTCTGATCTTCAGTAGAACTTTGTACATCAATGGGAGAGGTGGAAAGGCATATACTGTCAGGGCCTTCCAGCTAAAGAAGGGAGTCCACCCTCCAGGCTTGTGGGTGGTATACTCTTGAGCAGAATTTCTTCAGTTGGTGGTTGAGTGGGGAGGCAACAGGTCTATCTCTGGCATTCCCCATTTCTTTGTTATGGTTTTGAAGATGTCTGGATGCAGCATCCATTCGTGAGCATCCGTGGTAGTTCTGCTTAAGCTGTCTGCTAGTGAATTCTCTTTTCCTGGTACAATCTGGCCTGCAGTTGGATGTTGAGATTCAGGCCTAAGTTCCACAGGTCCATTGCCATCCGGCATAGAGGGTATGAATGTGTGCCTCCCTGTTTGTTGATGTACCACATGACTGTGGTATTGTCCGTCCTTATCAGCAGGTGTCCTTGCTGGAGGAATGATTTGAATGCCTCGATTGCATGCTTCACTGCCAGCATCTCCTTTAGATTTATGTGTAGATTCAGCTGGTCTTGGGACCATAGGCCTTGGATACACTTGTCTTCCATGTGTGCCCCCCAGCCTAGGTCTGAGGCGTCCGTGGTGATGGTCTGCCTTGGATGTGGTTTGTGGAAAGGCAATCCTCTGTTGATCTGGCAGGCCTGAGCCCACCACAGGAATTCTTTTTTCAGGCATGGAATGATTGGTATCAGGGCTTCTAGACTGTGTCTGTGTTGAGACCATACATTCCTTAGGTACCACTGTAATTTTCTCATATGTAGCCTGGCATGTGGGATCAAGATTATGCAGGATGCCATGTAAACCAGGGCCTGCAGGACTTTCCTTGCAGTAAACTGAGTTTGTCTTGTCAATGCCATGAAGTAGACTGGTAGTTGCTTTTGTTTTTCTTCTGTGAGAAAAGCCATCTGAGTTATTGTGTCCAGTTCTGCACCCAAAAATGTTATCCTTTGGGATGGCACTAGTCTTGACTTTTGTATGTTGACTGTGTATCCCAAGGCTTGCAGCAGTTGTATGACATAGGCCAAATCCTTTATTATTTTGTCTTGTTGTCCGCTTGTATTAGGCAGTCGTCCAGGTATGGGTAGATTTGAATTCCCTGAAGCCTGCAATGTGCAATTACTGATGCCAGGCATTTTGTGAATTCTCTGTAGATAAGCCAAAGGGCAATGCTGAGAATTGATAATGCTCTGATCCTGCAAGAAATCTGAGGTGTCTTCTGCAATCTGGTGCAGGTATGCCTCCTTGAGATCTAGAGTCACCAGCCAAGACTCCTTGCCCAACATGGGAAGAAGTTGCTGTAGGGTCAGCATCTTGAATTTTGGAACAATGAGATATGTGTTCAGTAATAGGCCTCCATTGATTTTCTTTTCTTGGTACAAGGAATAGTCTGGAGTAAAATCCTTGGCCTTGTTCCATAGATGGTACCTTTTCTATTGCTCTCATCCTTAGTAAGCTGATGATTTGTTTTAGAGCCTCTGATTTCTGGCTTGGTGGAAGGTTTGGCATTCCTCTCTTTTGGTAGAGTGTGGAAGTGAAACCTGTAGCCTTTGTCTATTGTTTGCAAAGTCCATTTGTCTCCTGTAATGCAATGCCAGTTTTTGAAAATAAAGCTAGCTGTGCTTCCAGTTGTTCCCTGGTAGGCGGAATCAGAGCCAAGTCATTGTGTCTGTCCTATGGAAGTGGTTGCAGTCGCAGCTGTGGCGGCACTTCTCTGGTTGGCAGGTTGCCACTGACGCACCCCTGGTAGGCCCTTGATTGACCTCTGCCTCTTGGGCGTCTATTTCTGCCTCTCTGTGCTCTGGAGGTGTCTGGAAAGGACCAATTCTTTGAAGGCCAATTTCTGCTGAACCTCGGAGGTTGGACCTGCAGAAAATCCTTGACTGTTTGGACAGATTTTGCTTTTTCTTCCACTTCTTTAGAACCTCCTGTGCAGGGGAGCCAAATAAACTTTGTTTCTCCATAGGGGCATCTAGGAGTTTAGACTTAACATGGTCTGGCAAGGATTGTTCTTTTAGCCAGGCATGCCTTCGAATCACTGCTCCAGTCATAGCTGATCTAAATGAAGCCTCCAGTGCATCATAGCCAAATTTTAAGAAATTATTACTGACCTGCTGAGAGTTGTGTACCAAATCCTGAAGGGACTTACGGTCTAAAGGTTCAGGAGAGGACAGCTTTTTATTCAGCTGATCTAACAGAAATTCCTGGTACTGTATATCATGTGAAATTGACAGTTTAAAGCCCTGGCAGAAAGAGTAGCAGATGTATAAACCTTTTTACCCCATCTCTCTAATGCTCTTGATTCTCTTTCAGAGGGTAGGGGTTTTTTGGCAGAGGCAGCTGCAACACCTTTAGGGCCCTGAGAAATGGTTTCTGGGTCTGCAGCATGAGCCTTATACAAGTGGAAGTGAGAATCCGGGACCCTGTAGTATCTTGTCAGGTTTGGCAGGGGCCGGGGGAAGAGAATCAGGGGCAGTACTGGCATCATTGTATGCATCATCAACAACTGATAGTAGAGGTGGTATGGCTAAAGGCCTATGCTGTGGTAAGTGTAAAAAAGTCCTTAGCCTTTTCCTAGAATCAGAAAAATCCTGACCCTGCCATTGGAAGTGTTCCCTCATTGAGTGCAGAGTTTCCCCAAATTAAAATTCTTCTGGAGGGGAGGCAGAAGGAATGGAGTCTTCTGCATCAAAATCCTCATAAGGTGAGTATGGTCCTTCCTGATGGTCAGATAAATCTGAACCATCCGAGGAATAGTCAGAGGAGAGAGGTTCAGGGGGTTCAGTCCTAGGCCTCTTTTCAGGAGGGGGTTGTGAGGCCCTGTCTGGGTGAGGTTGGGATCCCCTGATCAGAGAAATAAGGTCCTCAGCAAGGCTGAGAATCTGAGAACTTGAGGTAGGTCTGTGAGAGGGAGCTTTTGTAGGTAAGGCCTTGGAAAGTTTAGCTGCTTTAGCCCTGGAGAAGGCCTTGATAGACATAGAAGCAGGGGTCTAGCTGCCCCACGCAGGAGTAGAGATGTCCAACGGAATGGTGTCGGACAAATCTTGTGTGCCTGCTTCTTCAGTAGGAATTTCTGTAGCCAACTCAGCCGGGCCTGTGTGGCCTCGGTTGTCGAGGGCATGCTGTTTCGGCGGAGAACCGAGGTCTCGGTTTCAGGACACTCGTAGTCTAACCATGGTTTCAGCCAAAACCGCTGTCATGATGTCGGTCCTTTTCCTTGTCCGCTTAGCTAAATGTGTGCATTTTATATGCAAAAAAACTCTTCAGCTAAGTGTCCGTCGGTTGAAGGAAGCACAGGCTAAACAAGCTGATACGCCGTGGTCTGGGCCTAAGCAAGGAAGGCAGTAAGAGTGGAAATCTGTTTCCCACAAGTTAAACAATTATTTACTTTGTCTGACATCGGCTGAGGCAAGAAAGAGTTTTTTAGAAGTCTTGTAGCTGAAATCTTTGGATCTGACCGACCGCACTTGCGAACAGCTTCTG
Source organism: Protopterus annectens (assembly GCF_019279795.1). Lineage (NCBI taxonomy): Eukaryota > Metazoa > Chordata > Ceratodontiformes > Protopteridae > Protopterus > Protopterus annectens. The sequence continues at coordinate 357,403,667 of NC_056738.1, forward strand.
CGCAAGAAAGACTGAGGAAAATGCTGATGCCTTTATACCCCAGGAGCTATGGAATCTGGCCGCTGCCTGAGGCAGGACAACCCATATGTTATGACTGCAGATGCATCCTTGAAGGACATCCATGATAGCATCGACTGGAACTCCTTTGCTCCAGAAAAGGTGGTCCACGGGGGGGCTGAGGAACTTGTCTGCTCATTTGGGAACTGGCTCCACAGTGTCAGGCTCCTTCCAGGCCCTGCTGGAGATAAGAGTTACTAACTCATCGGCAGGGGGAGAAACCCAGGAAGTAGACAGGCCCATCCCGAAAGCCTTCAGAAACATGGACTCCTCTGAAGACAGGGGTTGGGGTGACCATCCACCCTTCTGTTTCAAGATATCAAGGATGTCCCCAAAGAAGACATCATCAGGCGGAGATCTGGGGGACCTGGCTCCTTCACTGAGGTCCGTGTTCTCAATGATGGACTCCGAAGTGCCTCCTCTTGCCCTTTCTCTTATGATGTACCTCCTCTGTGGGGGGCTCTGGGGAGGACTCAGAAGAAGCAGGGATGTCTCGAGGGGAGGCAGCCCCCTGAAGGCTCATACAAGAGGGCTGACCCTGGACAGGATGAGAGGCCTCATCACCCAAAGTAGATGGAGGTAAAGGATGGAGCCAGAGGGTTGGGATATGAAACGCTGGTCCTGGAGAAGGTTGTCTCTACCACCTGGAAGGCCGAGGAGCTGGAAGCGGCCCCTCCCCAATCTTAGATGGTTAAGTCCCCCAGAGAGGAGGAATGAGCCCTGACACAGCACCATGACCCCCGGATGATACTGGTCTAGAGCTATTAAGGGCCGAGACCCCAAAGGGGAGAGACTGATCCAAAAAAAACAGACCCAATCCCACCCCCTGGCAGCCTGCGCTGACCAGTCCAGCATGAGGTCCACTCTGGTCCAAGGGCAGAGGAACACAGCAGGCCAGGGACCCTGATGTGGTCGAGAAAAAGGGAATGCTTGGCCCCACTGGGATCTGACTGCAGGTGTCAGGCCCTGAGGCTCCAAAGTTGCCGGGATTGGAAGAGGAGAATGACTAACTGGGGTAGGTGAAGCCCCCCTGGCCAGATGTGCTAGGGTAGCCAGAAACCCCAACTCTATTTGGGCTTTCAGTAAGCTCCTCATCATCCTGTCCATGTCAGAAGGCAACAAACTCCTAGACAATCTACAGGAATAGCAGGAGTGGGTGGACTTAGCTGGGGACCCTAAGGACTTATGCTGATGTTCTGTAGTTCAATTCTGAGACCCAGGAACCGAATGGACTACATGCCTGGAGGTAGAAGGTGACTCTTCAAGAATTATTATTGGAACCGACAAGCCTGTCTGATCCAACGGCCGAGCTGAAGTAGTAATCGGATCTGATGAACTGGTTGGATCCAAGGCCGGCCTGACCTTGCCTGGATCCGAAAGCCTCTGATCCAAAGAAGCCTTGAATCCAGAAGAAGACTCCTCAGCACTCAGATCCAAAGACCTAGGATTCAGGGACCTAGGATCTGACAGCTGCAGTTTCTTGAAAGGCACAAAAGGCAATGAAGGGGCCTTCCTCTTAGGATCCAAAGAGGAAGCTTTAGAAGGGGAAAAGTACAGTTGTGTACACTTACCATAAATGTAGATGTTCAAGTGTATTCACTGTTGCAGTCCTCACGTATGGGTTATCCAGCTCCTAGTAGTCCTCAGTCGGCTTGAATACCAGAGTCCTTGGTATATGTCGGCTGCAGTTGGTTGTAAAACTGATGTCAGAACATCAGGTATAAAGGGAGGCAGACGATGCCATTTCCTCAATTTTTCTTGCCTTAACTGTCAGGAGCCCCCAAAATAAGGCTAAGCCAGGAAGGAAACACCCTGGATACACGTCATACAAAAAATAAAAATATGTAGTCTGTGCCTTAGGAAAAAAGGGGGAATGGAGGGTGGGGAAACCAGGACTGCAACAGTGAATACACTCGAACATCTACATTTATGGTAAGTGTACACAACTGTACAATGTTCTTCGTGTTTCACTGTTGCAGTCCTAACATATGGGCTGATTCCCATAGCCCAGGAAAAAGACAAAGGGGGAGGATGAATCACAGACTAAGTGTTGGTAAGAAGGCCCTGCAAAACTGCAGAGGCAAAACCAGCCCTGGATTTAGAAAACAAAGGCAGATTGTAATGCTTTGTGAAAGTATGGACAGAAGACCAAGTAGCCATTTCTAGAATATCCTTAGTAGGCACACCTCTCAGAAAAGCTGCAGAGGTAGAGGCTGTTCTAGTACAATGGGTCCTAATACCCTGAGGGGGAACCTTCCCATGCTGCAGGTAACAAAAGTGAATGCAATGAGAAATCCATTTGGAGATGGTTTGTTTTGAAATAGCTTTACCCTGAGCCCCAGGAGCAAAACTAAGCAACAACTGTTCAGATTTAGTCCTAAGTAAAATCTCAGCTGTCTATGCACATCAAGAGAGTGCAGAATCCTTTCCCCTTTATTCTGGGGACCGTTGAAAAAAGTAGGCAGGTGAATAGACTGGTTAAGGGTTAAACTGGAAAATACCTTAGGCATAAAGGAGGGATTAGTTCTCAGAGAAACTCGATCTGAATGAAAAATAATGAAAGGTTCTACTGCCATTAAGGCTGGCAGCTCTGATACCCTTCTGGCTGAAGTAATAGCCAAAAGAAAAGCAGTCTTCCAGGAGAGAAACTTCAAATCTGCAGAGGCAGCTGGTTCAAAGGGAGGCAGAGTAAGCTTTTCCAGGACAAAATTAAGATCCCAAGCAGGAGTAGGAGCTCTTCTGGGAGGTCTAAGATTGCTAGCTCCCCTCAGGAATTGCTTCATCAAGGGGTGAGAAAAAATGGGTTGCTCAAAAGAACAATGAGCAGAAATTGCTGAAGCATGAATTTTGATTGAAGAAAAGGAAAGCCTACCATAAAGCAATCCTGCTAGATAATCAAGAAGGATGACTAGAGTCTTCTCCTTTAGCCTGCATCCAAGAGTAAAATTTCTTCCATTTATCTGCACAGGATTTTCTGGTGCTAGGCCTCCTGGCCTCATGAAGAACTTCAACCACCTGTTGGGAAAGATTTAAAGTATTAGCCAGGCACTTAAATGCAGAGTTTGAATATCAGGATGAAGGAACTTTCCCCCTCCCTGAACCAACAGATCTGGTACCAGGGGAAGATGCCAAGGTTGAGCCTGGGAAAGGCTGCGAAGGAGGGGATACCAATGCTGCCTGGGCCAATCTGGAGCTTTTTTTTTTTTGTCCCTTATCATCAGCAGCACTCTGGGAAGAAGAGGCAGAGAAGGAAATGCATAAACTGAGAGATGTGTCCATGGGAAGGACAACGCATCCACCCTCCAAACATTATTGTGAAACTCCCTGGTGCAGAAGGTTGGAAGGAGATGATTGGTGTGAGAGGAGAAAAGATCCACTTGTGGGGTGCCCCAATGCTGAGTGATGCAATGGAAAATTATCTTGTTCAGTTGCCACTCATGAGGATCCAGGACATGTCTGCTCAAATGATCCGCCAAGGAGTTTAGCCTCCCTGGAAGATGCAGTGCTATTAGATGTATGCCCATGGATGCTGCTATGGACCATAGTCTCATGCTTTGTCTGCACAAGGGGTAAGAGTGAGTCCCTCCCCTGCTTGTTGATGTACCACATGACTGTGGTACTGTCTGTCCTGATCAGCAGAGTCCCAGGGTAGGGGAGGTCCTTGAAAGCCAGCAGGGCCTGCTGCACTGCCATCAAGTCTTTTAAGTTTATGTGCAGATGAAACTGCTGGGTGCTCCAAGTCCCCTGTATGCCCCTGCCTTCCAGATGAGCCTCCCATGCAACATCTGAGGCATCTGTGGTGAGAGTCTGGCTGGCAGGTGGTGGGCTGAAAGGCAGACCCTTGTTCTGAGAGCAGGCTGTCACCCACCAGAGGAACTCCATTTGTAGACAGGGAATTAAGGGAAGAATCAAGTCCAAGTCGTGTGTGTGTTGACACCAAAGATTCTTGAGGTAACACTGAAGTTTTCCTCATATGCAGCCTTGCATATGGGATCATCAAAACACATGAAGCCATGAACCCCAGTGCTTGCAGGAATTGCCTTGCAGAGAGCTGGGTCATGCTTGCTAAGTTCATGAAGTATGCCAAAAGATCTTCTTGCTTCTGTTGAGGGAGGAATACCATCTGGGTGGCTGTATTCAGACTCGCTCCCAGGAAAACAATCTTCCTTGTAGGAACCAACTTTGACTTGTTTTCATTGAGAGTGTAACCCAAAGAGGTGAGAATGTTCTTCACGAAGTCCAAACCCTTTTCTAGTTGTTCTGGGGAGTTTGCTTGAATGAGACAGTCGTCCAGGTAAGGATAGATTTGAATGTTTCTCTGCCTGCAAAAAGCAATGGCTGGAGCAAGGCACTTCGTAAAAATTCTGGGGGCAGTAGATAAGCCAAAGGGCAGTGCAGAGAATTGAAAGTGTTGCTCCCCAGCCCTGAAGCGAAGGAACTGCCTGCAACTTTCCCTTATTGGGATGTGCAGATAAGCCTCCTTGAGATCCAAAGTCACCAGCCATAAATCCTTGCCCAGCATTTGTAGCAACTGTTGAAGGGTGAGCATCTTGAATTTGGGAATCACCAGAAAAGTGTTTAGAATAGACAGATCCAGAATAGGGTACCAGGTGCCCCCTTTCTTGGGTACCAGAAAAAGTCTTGAATAAAAACCTAGGCCTGCCTGATTTGCAGGAACTGGCTCTATAGCCCCCATAGTCAGTAGAGAAGAAATTTAAATTTTTGCCTCTGCCCTGAGAGTTCTGGGTATGTCTGGGTACTCTTGCAGAACAGGGAAGGTGTGAAAATAAAACTTGTAACCGTATTTTACTATACTGAGCACCCATTTGTCATCTGTGATGGTAGACCATACCTCTGCAAACCTTCCCCCCAAAGGGAACCCAGGAACCTCAGAGGTAGGCACAAGAAGGCCGGAGTCATTGTGAATGTTTGCTTTGGGAAGCTGGCTTAGAACTCCCCGATTTAGCAGAAGAAGAATGCCATTGTTTAGCCCTCTGAGGGACAGAAGCCTGCCCTCTGGAAGATCTGAAACCCCTAGGCCTAGAGCGAACCTGCTTGCCAGGATCAGGGAAAGACCAATTCCTGGAAGGATAATGCCTACTAAACCAAAGAGGCTGAACCTGAAGGAAATGTTTTACAGCTTGCATAGATTTTGCCTTATCCTCCAACTTCTTCAGTACCTCCTCAGCCTTATTACCAAAAAGATTGTCTTTGTGCAAAGGAACATCCAGCAATTTAAATTTAACAGGTTCAGAAAGAGGCTGCTCCCTGAGCCAATCATGCCTTCTAACAAACCAGTGGCTGCTGCTCTGCAGGAAGCCTCCAAAGTGTCAAAACCACAATGAAGAGAATGCTTATTAATCAAAGTGGCAGAATTCAATAAGTCTTGCAAATCTTTGTTCTCCGACATGGAAGGAATATCCCCAAGTTTAGCTTTAATAGCCTCCAAAGTATGTTGCTGATACTTAAGCATGTGGAAAAGACAATTCAGGCATTTAATGGCAAGAGTTGCAGAGGTATAGACTTTTTTACCCCACCTGTCCAGAGCCCTAGACTCCTTATTAGAAGGCACAGGGTTTTTGGCAATAGTAGCCTTAGCACCCTTGGGGCCTTGAGAAATAATCTCAGGATCAGCAGTAGGGTTTTTGAAAAGGAATTGATGAGAATCAGGAACCCTATAATACCCATCAGGTTTTCTGAGGGCAGGAGGAACAGAATTAGGAGTTAAAGAATTTTCCATAAAGACATCATCCACAACTTCCAAAACTGGAGGTATAGCCAGAGGCTTATGCTGTGACAAATCCAAGAATTCCCAGATTCTTTTCTTAGACTGGAAAATCCTGACATTCCCATTTAAAGTGCTCCCTAAGAGTATTCAAAGTATCCCCAAAGGAAAAATCTTCTTGAGGGGAGGCAGAAGGGATATAGTCCTCAGCATCAGAATCCTCAAAGCCAGAAAAAAGTTGAGACTTTCCTTCACCAGCAGACATACTGGAAATCTCCAAATCTATATTATATATATATATTTTTTTTGCTCCCCATCTGGGGGGGGGCACCTGACATCTTGGGGCAAGAAAAACTGATTAAAATGGCATCGGCATATTTTATACCCCTAACGACCTGATGTAATGGAAGAGGAGACAGCAACCAATGCAGGACCCAAGATTTTGTTATTCAGGCCCACTGAGGGCAACATGCCAGCAGATTACCCCAAATGTAATGACTGCAACAGTGAAACACAAAGAACATCTGCAGAATTCTGAACTAAGGTAGTTGGTCTGCTTCTGGTCTCATGTCGAAAAAAAGAAGCGTCAGAAGCCGGTGCCTGCATAGCAGCTCCGGACCCATCTGAGGCGGTGACAAGTGGAGGGTATGAAGATGAAACAGCAGCCTGCGGCATGGAGTACTCCGTAAAGGTCTTGGCAGAGGCCTGCGACTGAAAATCTGCGGGGGCTGCGAAAGTGCCTCACTGACTACTACTGTGCTGACAACCAATTTCTCCGATGCGTCTTCAGCGGATTTAACCCTAGGCCTGTCACGGTCCTTGTCTTTGCATTTCCAAGGTATATCCAAAGTTGGGAGACCAGAAGATGCCATAACGACGAACTTAGGCTAGACTCCGAAATGCTTATACAAAATCTTAGCTCTACGGAGTATGGTACGCGGGTTAAAGGAAGCACAGAGATCGCAGTTAGGGACGTCGCGCTCAAGGCCCAAACAAGTTATACAACAGGAATGGAAATCATGGTGCGGAATCTGTTTTCCACAGGCAAGACAGTTATTAACTTTATCTGACATTCGTTAAAGCAAGAAAAGAAGATTCCCAATGGGGTACTTATCTGAATGCGTCTTCAACTTGGTAGTCGGAAAGCAAAATGAAGGTAAACGGCCGACTGGCACTAGTGCGAATTGCATCTGCTTCAGGCTCCGTGGCAAGAAAGACTGAGGAAATGGCATCGGCTGCCTCCCTTTATACCTGACGTTCTGACATCAGTTTTACAACAGACGGCAGCGACGTCATATACCAAGGACTCTGGTATTCAGGCTGACTGAGGGCTACTGGGAGCCAGATAATCCATATGTGAGGACTGCAACAGTGAAACACGAATAACATTAAAGGATCACTCCTGTGCCATGCCTTTAAGAAGAAGTTTATTGTGGTGCTCCGCCAAGTCCTTGAGGTTGAATGTGGCACAAATTTCACATCCAGCATCCATTTGTGGAGCGCCTAAGTAATACAAGCACTCCTCGTGCAAGTCAGAAATGGGCATCTTCCGACCACAAGAGGAGCACTTTTTAAAACCAGGGGGCTTATCAGACATTGGAAAAAGACAAGAACACACTACTGCTACAGAAACTAACTACCAGAGCCCTAATGGCTAATAAGCAAAAAGGGCACCAAAACAACCATAACCAGCAACAAACTATAGAAAGTACAGTTGTGTACACTTACCATAAATGTAGATGTTCGAGTGTATTCACTGTTGCAGTCATCACATTTGGGTTATCCCTGCCAGGGTAGCCCTCAACAGACTTGAATACCAGACACTTAGTATTTCTGCGTCAGTTGCTGTCGCTTGAGGACTGATGTCAGGTCGTCAGTGGTATAAAGGAAGGCATCCAATGCCATTACATCAGTTTTTCTTGCCCTAACGTGTCAGGAGCCCACTAATTAGGAGGCCAGACTCTGCTGGTAGAACCCCACTAGTGGAAAATAAATACCAATATGTCTCTTGAAAGGAAAGGAGAACAACAAGGGGAAAAAAAAGAAAAAGAGAAAGGGGGATGTAGGGAGGGAAACCAGGACTGCAACAGTGAATACACTCTAACATCTACATTTATGGTAAGTGTACACAACTGTACTATGTTCTTTGTGTTTCACTGTTGCAGTCATCACATTTGGGTAGATTTCCAAAGCTGAGGAAATGGGTGGAGACAGTCCAGGAAGCTAGGGGTTGGCTAGCATGCCCTGCAAGACTGCAGAGGCAAACCCTGCCCTAGATTTGGAGAATTGAGGCAGGTGGTAATGCTTGGTAAAAGTATGAACAGATGTCCAGGTGGCAGCCTCCAGGATGTCCCTGGTGGAGACTCCTCTGAGGAAAGCTGCAGAGGTGGAGGTTGCTCTGGTGGAGTGTGTCCTGACCCCCTTGGGGGGAGGCTTGCCATGCTGTTTGTAGCAGAAATGGATGCAGTGTACTATCCATTTGGAAATGGTTTGTTTGGAGATGGCTTTGCCTTCTGCCCCTCTTTTCCAAGGTAAAGTGAAGGTCCCAAGCTGGTGTTGGTGCCCTTCTGCGGGGCCTCAAGTTGCTAGCCCCTCTGAGGAACTGTTTAATCAGAGGGTGTGAAAAAAGAAGCTGCTCAGTGGGAGGATGAGCAGAAATACCAGAGGCATGAATTTTTATAGAGGAGAAAGAGACCACTGTTTAGTAGGTCAGCTAAGTAATCCAGGATGAGAGGGATGGAGGGTTGTGACGTACTGGCCCCCTTAGCCTGGATCCAGGTGCAGAACCTTTTCCATTTATCTGCATAAGACTTTTTGGTGCTAGGGTGTCTGGCCTCTCTGATAACATCCAGAACCTGGTTACTGAGGATGGCAGATTTGTCCGAGGTTAGGGTATAAGCCAAGCTGCCAAATTGAGTGTCTGCAATTGGGGGTGCATGAATTCCCCTTCCCTCTGGGTTAGGAGTTTGGAATCTGAGGAAGGTTCCACGGAGGCAGCGGGGACAGGCTGCGCAGCAAGGAGTACCAGTGCTGTCTGGGCTAGTCTGGAGCTATGAGAATGGTTCTTGTTTTTTTCCTCCCTTATTTTGAGCAGTACCCTGGGAATAAGAGGTAGGGGAGGAAAGGCATAGACCGAGAGGTTTACCCAGGGGAAGGACAGGGCATCCACTTTCCAAGACATGCAGTGATGCTCCCTGTTGCAGAATTTGCTGAGCTGATGGTTGGTGTGGGAGGCAAAGAGGTCAACCTACGGGGTTCCCCATTTCTAAGTTATTAGGAAGAAGGTGTTTCTGTTGAGCTGCCACTCAAGGGGGTCCAAGAGCTTTCTGCTTAACTGGTCTGCCAGGGAGTTGAAAGAGCCTGGCAGGTACTGTACTAACAGGTGTATTTCCATGGAAGAGGCTGTGAACCAAAGGGTCATGGCCAGTCTGCACAGCGGGTAGGAGTGAGACCCTCCCCACTTGTTGATGTACCACATCACAGTGGTGTTGTTTTTTTTGATCAGGAGAACCCCTGCAGAGAGAAGGGGTTTGAAAGCTATCAAGGCCGCTGCACAACCATCCTCTCTTTTTGGCTGATGTGCAGGGGGTGTTGCTGGGGGTTCCATTGGCCCTGTATGCACCTGCCATCCAGGTGTGCACCCCAAGTGTAGTCTGATGTGTTGTGGTGTGGTGTGGTGAGGGTCTGGGCAGCGGGGTGTGGGGAGAAGGGCAGTCCCTTGTTGTGGGGAGCAGACTTTTGCCCACCAAAGAAATTCCTTCCTTAGGCAAGAAATAATAGGCAGAAGAGTTTCCAAATCTTGAGAGTGTTGACACCAAAGGCTCTTTAGGTACCATTGAAGTTTCCTCATATGCAGTCTGGCATATGGAATGAGGAGTATGCAAGAGGCCATGAACCCCAGGGTTTGCATCATTTTCCTTGCAGAAAGCTGGGTCCTGGTGGCCAGTTGAGAGAAGTAAGCCGATAGGAAAATTTGTTTCTCTGGTGTAAGGCATGCCACCTGGGATGCTGTGTCCAGACTTGCTCCCAGAAAGATTATCCTTTTGGTGGGTACCTGTTGGATTTCTTTTTGTTGATTGTGTATCCTTGGGAGGTTAGTAGGTCCTTTACAAGGCCAGGTCTATTAGCTGCTTTTCCTGGGTGTCTGCCTGAATAAGGCAGTCATCTAAGTAGGGGTACATTTGAATATTTCTTTGTCTGCAAAAGGCAATGGCTGGAGACAGGCATTTTGTAAAAACTCTGGAAGCAATAGATAAGCCAAAGGGAAGCAAAGAGAACTGAAGGTGTTGAGACCCTGCCCTGAAGAGGAGATATTTTCTGCAGGACTCCCTGAAAGGAATGTGGAGGTAGGCCTCTTTTAGGTCCAGGGTGGCTAGCCAAGCATCCTTGGAGAGCATGGGTAGCAGCTGCTGAAGGGTGAGCACTCTGAATTTTGGGATCACTAAAAAGATGTTTAGAATGGATAGATCGAAGATGGGTCGCCAGGTGCCCTCTTTTCTGGGCACCAGAAAAAGTCATGAGTAGAACCCTTGGCCTATCTGCTCTGCAGGAATGAGCTCTACTGCCCCCAAGGAGAGCAGGGAATGGATTTGCTTTTGAGCCTGTGCCCACTGACTTGGTGGTAGATCTGGGAACCCTTTTGGGGTTAGAAGGGTGTGGAAGTAGAATCTGTACCCCAGAGACACAATGTTCAGAACCCATTGGTCCTTGGTAATGGTGGCCCAGATGTTTGAGTGAAAGGAGAGTTCTCCTCCTAGGGGTATGTGAAGGTGGGCAGAGACGAGGTCGCGAGGGGGCGAGTCATTGTGAGTGCTTACCATAAGGGGGTGGCTTAGAACTCCCTGGTTTTGAAGTGGAGGTAGTCCACTGCTTAGATCTCAGCAACCCCTGGGGCTGCTGTCTGGGGGGGGTCTGTTTCCACAGGGCCTAGGCTGGCCCTGTCTACTCAGAGCATGAAAGGACCAGTGCTTGGAGAGAAAATGCCTGCTGAATCTAGGGGGCTGGACCTGTAAGAAATCTTTGACAGTCTGCATATATTTTGCTTTTTCTTCCATCTTTTTTAAGACCTCTTTTGCTTTAGTGCCAAATAAGTTATTGTGCAAGGGTGCATCCAACAATTTTGACTTGACATGGTTTGGCAGGGGTTGTTCCTTAAGCCATGCATGTCTTCTAATGACAGATCCAGTGACTGCTTCCCTGCAAGAAGTTTCTAGGGAGTCAAAACCACAGTGCAAAGTGTGTTTAGTTACTTGACCAGCAGAATGCATTAAGTCCTGTAAATCTTTAGATTCTGCCCATTCAGGAAAGGAGGAACTTTTTTGTTTAAGGAGTTCCAAGGTATGTTGCTGATACTTAAGCATATGGAACTGACAATTTAGTGTCCTGACAGCAAAAGCAGCTGAGGTGTATACTTTTTTTTACCATCGGGTATATTGAGATAGCAGGGAATTTGCTTTATGCCTGTCTTTTTGTGCTCCTAAGGATGGTAATTGTGTTTTGAATGATTTTTGAATTGGGCAGCTTAAGTTTTACCATCAGGTAATTAAAATTTCAAATTGTTAACAGCTCAGTGTTTGATGCCACACAAGATGTCATGGTTTTGAATGGTGTGAGTGGGCATGATGGCTGTCTGTTAACAAGCATTTATTAGGAGCTACTCCCAAAATACTTGCAATTTATTGAAATGCTTACTTTCTCCTAAGGCAGAGTGCTGTCATTTCCTGTCTTACCAGAGTTTTCACCAAATTATTAACACTGACAGTGGAGGTCTTACAGTAACTAGACCAATTAGTTTTCCCCTTTCAGGATTCAGATAGTCTTAACTGAGGAGTGCTGGATATCAACTCTGACTTGGGTATTCCTGCGGCTATAGTCTTTTATGCACATCATCAACCTGGAAAGTCCTCTCTTGTTTCAACCTGGCTTTTATATCCTTTATATGAGTGGTGGTGAGCTCTGTTTATTCCATGCCTTTCTTTACATAGGAAATAATGTCCTTGACTTCATCTCAGAAGAGAATGTAGGAACATCTATATTTAACAGATTTCAGGACTCAATGGCAGATGCTGTGTTTGTGGATCCCTTTGATACATCTGCACACATGGATCCTATAGTGGACTGTGTGATGTCATCAGCTACAGATTCATCAGACTCCGTAAGCCTCATCATGTACACATTTGCTTTGGAACTTCTGCTTCCATTAATTTATGGTGTGGCTGTACATGCATCCTGGGGACAAGTACTCATTCTCTGATGTCAGACATTGGACAAAGTTGGAAAATAACCAAAATCTAATACACCCAAAAACAAAATAACTTGTAAAACAAATACATCAAGGCTGTAGTCCAAAATGGGTTGTTTTCCTATAAAACAGGTTTATTAAGCGCTTTCAGTAATGCACAGCGTAGCCTTCATCAGAATACATTACATAACACATACTGCTTCATTAAATAAAAATCAATGACCAATCACAAACATGAATCAATTAACTAGTTAATTCACTACCACTACTACTTCAACTATGATTTCACTAGTATCAATTATTTGGATGTACAAATTATTAAGGACCCAAAGTTGGAAATAGTTTTGCTCTGTTCCATTGTTGATGGAACTATGTGGATAAGATTCTTTATATTAGTCTGTCAAAGTTGAGGGCATTGTCACTTGCCGTTCAGATTTTGGTGCCATTCTTGGTGCCTGAGTCCCTCTTTATTAGGGTAGACAAGCAGAAAGGTGGTATGTCAAAAAAAAAAGCAGGGTTTACTGTTGCCCCTTTATGAAACTGAGTCTTACCTCTTGATCACCGATTGACATATCTTTGTAGTGGTAGGCCCTCATTCTAGAAGGAGAGACTGCATTAACAGACAGCATAAGCCACAACTCCAACCTCCTATGAGTGTTTAATTTTGCTCAGCAAAGTGTACTTGTGCTCTTTTGGAAGTGAAGGTAATCTGAAACTTGGCCGATTGTATTCTGGTAGAATGCCTAAGTTTTCTCCCACCAACAAGTAGGTGGAGAGTTGATGGTAGATACCCTCCATGTAAGTTGAGGTGGTAGGTTACTGTTTGACTTCACTCTATTTTCGCAGATCCAGTGTCTCTTGGTAAACGTCTAGGTAGAATGACTACACCTGTTCCTGAAGCATACTGGTGACCTAGGTTAGCTTGGATTCAAGCTGTTCAGATGTTATTTCTACTGAAGGTTCTGTTACAAGCACTGAGAACTGTAGTTCTAGGAGAAGATGAATGCCTGCACCCAAGAGCTTGATTCCCTTGATGGTACAACTTGCTTCAGCCATCAATACCATCTGTAAATATGTTGCAGAAGTCAGCAGCAAACCTGCTAGCACCATTTGTAAGACAAAAGTGGAAGACTATTTGGATTCAGAGATACTTCCTTCTTCCACCTCCTTTTAATATCCATGACATGATGTTATCCATGTCATTTATTCATCACCACAGGGTTTTGGATCTGACGTCGGATCCGAGTTGGCAGCATTCAACAGACAGATCCAAGGCTCAAGCTCCTCACTCTCTCATAATGCTGTGCTGCCTTCTAGCCCCCAGATCTCGTTTGCTGCTATTCAGTACAGACACGATCCTTGGCTCGTGCTCAAGATAAGTGCTTACTTTAAGTTTTTTACTGCTTTATTTAGCTAGTTTTAGTGGGTTAATTTGTGTTAAGTATTTGGTTAGCTGTTTGGTGTTGTAGTTACCTCCCCTCCCTTAGTTTTAGGCAGATGTTCTTCTTGTTTCACTATTGCAGTCATCACATTTGGGTTATCCCTGCCAGGGTAGCCCTCGACCGGCCTGAGTCAGTTGCTGTCGCTTGAGGACTGATGTCAGGTCAGTGGTATAAAGGAAGGCATCCGACACCATTACATCAATCTATCTTGCCGTGGAGCCCGAAGCAGAAGCAGTTCGCACGAGTGCTGGTCGGCCGCTACCGGAGTTTCATTTCTGAATTGAAGTTGAAGTCTTCGAAAGCTAAGTACCCCGTTGGAGATCCTTTTTTCTTGCACTAACCGATGTCAGAAAAAGTTAATAATTGTCGCGCCTGTGGAAAGCAAATACCACACCGGGACTTCCACTCTTACTGCTTTCACTTGTCTAGCCCCAGACCACAACGTCCCTCGTTGTCGCTTCTGTGCTTTGTTTAACCCCAGAACTATTCATTGTCGGGCCCTTATTGTAGCCAGATATTTCCGTTTACAGTCCTCTAATTCCACTATGGCTTCGGTAAGCCATCCGACAGCAGATCTTCAGAAAAAATGTAAAGATAAAGACAGAGACAGACCGCACAGGACCAAACCTTCCGACGATGCTTCCGTTAAGCTGGTCGTCAGTCCTCCAGAACCCAGTGAGGCACTTTCGCAGCCCCTGATGCCCGCTTCAGTTAATTTGCAGGCCACTACCGAGACCCTTTCGGAGTTTGCTATGCCGCGAACTCTTCTTCGTCTAAGGATCCTGTGGTCGTCTCTACCTTGGATGGGTCCGGAGCTGCTGTGCAGGCACCATTTCCGAGGAAGTCCTTTGCAACACCGAATCCAGACATAAACCAATGCCTTCTTTCACGGATACCGTTCATTCGAAAACTGAGTTCCTTAGGCCCAGGGGTCAAACCACACCCAAGAAACCGACTACTCATTCTCAGGCACCTGCTCCCTTGCCTCAGTCTCAGATGCTTAAAATGACAGAAGACCTTATCATGCTGATTAGGAGAAGTCAAGCCACTCCCTCAGAAAGGAAAAGAGATCTGTCTCCAGTAGTTTTGTCTGAACAAGTGTCAGATGAATCTGATGCATCTCACTGTGAAGACATGCAATCCCTCTCCACATATGAGGATTCTGATGCAGAGGAATCCATTCCTTCAGCCTCTCCCCCAGAGGATTTTTCCTTTGGGGAAACCCTGCATACCCTAAGGGAGCATTTCCAATGGGAGAGTCAAGACTACCCACAGTCTACAAAAAGTCTCAGAGAGTTCCTGGATCTTCCACAACCAGGCCCTTAGCCCTCTCCCCAGTCCTAGATGGGGTGGATGATGTCTTCCTTGAATCCAGCTTGAATCCAGATGCCCTCCCTCCTGCTCCCAGAAAACCAGACATATACTACAGAGTCCCTGACTCTCACAAATATCTTTTTAAAAATCCAACAGCTGACCCTGAGGTCATTACTCAAGGGCCTAAAGGGATTAAAGCAACCTCAGCTAAGAATCCCACCCCCCAGACAGGGATTCCCGAGCAGTGGACTAATAAATGCTTGTTAACAGACAGCCATCATGTCCACTCACACCATTCAAAACCATACCATCTTGTGTGGCATCAAACACTGAGCTGTTAATTTGAAATTTTAATTACCTGATGGTAAAACTTAAGCTGCCCAATTCCAAAAATCATTCAAAACACAATTACCATCCTTAGGAGCACAAAAAGACAGGTATAAAGCAAATTCCCTGCTATCTCAATATACCTGATGGTAAAAAAAGTATACACCTCAGCTGCTTTTGCTGTCAGGACACTAAATTGTCAGTTCCATATGCTTAAGTATCAGCAACATACCTTGGAACTCCTTAAACAAAAAAGTTCCTCCTTTCCTGAATGGGCAGAATCTAAAGATTTACAGGACTTAATGCATTCAAACAAAACAAAAAGGCAGGCATAAAGCAAATTCCCCGCTATCTCAATATCACCATCTTCACAACCTTATTGTGTAGAAAAACTTGTGAATATGCAAACAACTCTTTTAACCTCTGGTTTTCCAAGACCAAACAACTCCAAGATGGGGCTTCTTTCCATTGCATTCCCATCTCTTCTGAGTGATGGTACTCCAAGCTGGGTTGAATCTGAAGGACTGACAATACCTGCAAGAGCCTCACAGTCAGAACTGTTGCTGGGTCACCAAGGCTAAGGGTTCTTAGGAGAACACAACATGTGGTGGATAATATCTGGCACCTGAAAGTCTTGTACATGGAAAGTGAGAGGGCCTGAAAAAAGAAAAAGATGCCTTCCACTGCAGAAAGGGCCTTTCCCTTCTCTGCAGACATACTACTCCTGAAGACAGTATCTAAGGGAGCATAGTGCAGCACCTAGACTAAGGAGGGCAGACTAAACTAAGCAGCACTATGAAAGCAGGTACAAATGGCTGCAGTCCTAGCCACTGCACCTACTCTTACCAAAGATGTAAAAGGCCACATGGAAACTAGCCCTAAAAAAAAAAACACTAAGCAAATTTCATTTCCTTGCATTTTACTCAAGATCTGAAGACTACTTATTTATGGCTTACTAAGAGAAGTGGGGAAATAAAAAGAAAACTGAATGGCTAAAGATTCTTGTGTTCCAGGAGAGTAAACTAACTAGCCACACCTATCTACAAATGTGTAGTCTCCACTTGGGTACATAAGCCAAGCAATTAGTTAATTATTAACATCCTATACAAGTCTGCTTTTAAATATCTAAAAGAGAATACCAATGTAGCAGCTTGTAAGTTCAGCTTTTTTTTAGCCATGGAAGACCTGAATCTGGGACTTCTACACTGGAAAAAAATTTCAGTATGTTCAAAAGTTCAAAATAAACAATAAGAAGCTGTCCACTTCAACATTTAGTTCATAAGCCTGATAACTTACACAAAGGAAGGCAACTTAGAAAGGGACTAGGTACAACAGGGGAAATACTTGCTTTGCTGTCTGCAAAACAGGCACTTCCATTTTCTATGACTCAGCACTGGCCCAGGTTTCAGAATAAGGAACAGACCTAGCCTTCCTGCTATAACCCTTCACAACAACTAGGCCACTACAAATGTGGGCAGGAAAAGTTAAAGTCAAATACTTATCTGAAATTAGAAGCAACACCCAGCCAGCATGGGATATAAAGGTTAACATAAAGGATGGTAATACGGAAGGTGCTACCAGCTCTTGAACTAGTTAAGGTAACACAACTAACTGTTACATTGCATGGTGGAGGCTACTCAGCCATCTTCTAATGCACACTGAATACAGCTTCAAAGTCCAATGTGGGGAAAAGAAAGACTGATGGATCAGATTTATGTACGCTTATGTACTGGGTAGTGCACTGATCATACATGATCAACTGCAGGTTTAGCACAGGTTGCACAGTAAACTGCAACAACAGTACACAGAGAAGATTACAAGAAGTATACAAGAAGTGATGAAGTAGTAGATAAAAACTAGTCAGCTATTCAATTCTGACTGATGCATCACTTGGGAAAGATGAAGAGAAGGCAAACCATAAGGACAGATTTTAGAACCCAGTAACAGGTAGCAGTAACTCACTGATTTGCTCCTTGTATATCTGAAAGGCGTCAGCTAGTCTAAGTAAATGAGGGAGAGATGCTGAATGAAGCTCAAGCCCCTGTCCCAGCAGTCAGTGTTGAAGTACTTCTCTAATTCAATCTCGCTGGCATCTGCAGATAACAAGCAAGACAGTGATCTCTTTTCAAATAAAGACATCTTTATTTCCTAGGGAGACTAGGTAATTGCTGGGACAAATCAAACCTGAAGTCCTTTACTTTCTTACTTCTATGCTCCTTTTTAGAGCTAGGGGATGGCCATCCAATGCAGTTTACAAAAAGATGTGCTTATATAGACCCCTCAAGCTTTCCTTTCTTTAGTGATGGCAATTTGTTATGTTGAACTGATGATGACAACAGCAGCAGTAGCAGTCAATGTCAGCTCTGAACTGTGATCTGGTAGCTATAGTCACAAGAATAGATCTTGTGCTTTTCAGACACTGACTATAGAAACTTTCCAAACACTGCACTCATGGAAGAGATCCAAACTGTTTGATCAACAGAAAATACCTTAATATGTGGGAAGGTGGATGTTGCTTTACCCAGGTACAGGGATATAGTATATAGACTAAATCCGTCAAGCATGTGATTAAGAATTCTTGAAAAGCTATATAAATTAAAGACACCATGACATGTACCAAACTGCTCCCGTAAACTGCAGGAAGTATCCTAAATAAAGAGAAATGCATTTGTTGGTTGAGGTGTTCTCATCACATTAGATTGGCAGGTATAAATGATTTAGAAGCAGTACATGTGAGCACTCATCATACCACATGAAAACCGAGAAAATCCTCTGCTGTGGGTTAATAACTGGGACCTTCTTGTGAGCTTTCTCTTCTGTCTGTCTCTGTCTCAGCACATTACAGTACCCACAGTGGGCTAGGAGGATGTGTTCAGTCCCGCCACCTCTAAAACCTATGGAACAAAAGCAAACTGCATCTGCAATACATAAGCTACACATGGACTTTAACTTTTAAAACATGGCTGTCAACACCTAAAACTGATGATGGGGTCAACCAATCACAGGTGACCAACTGGAGATCATCAGATAACATCTGCAGAAAGCTCTCTTAAGGTTGGAGATCATCAGATAACATCTGCAGAAAGCTCTCTTAAGGTACCTGTATTAGGAACTCACCCATAACATCAAACCGCTAACTTATTTATAACCCTTAAAGTAATAACAACATATGGGATAAAGCCTCTTTAACAGACATCCATAGCACCTCACTGACAGCCCTGAAGTACGAGAGATGACAGCCATAACAACCATATCAGCAATGCCCCCATCTCAGAAGTAGGGAGGGAATATCTTAAAGATTCTTGGAGCTCAACTGCTAACTGAGATCTTCTTTAACAAATACAATGTAGTAGAAACTGAATATGAACCACTACCACAAGGGTTTTTCAACGTTGTGCCTAAAATATGAAACTCTGCGGTCACTCAGAGTTTCTAACAGCAAATACAGAATATAGTTTTTTGCAGGAAAATGCATAGGAATTAATCTACACAATGCAAAAGGCTAAAGCTGTAAGCACCTTGCTTACCAACAGTGATATCAAACACGTCTACCCAACTTTTTCTGGTCAGTTTGTTACTCATTGAAAATTAGACTTCTTATGCTGCAAATCAGTTCATTTCACTCATGTAAATTCTTTCCACATATACTCAACAAATAACCCATGACAGCACAGCAGACAGAAAATATAATGACTGAAAATGTGAAAAGAAGTTGGGATTTGGGAAAAGAGTACTACTACCGGCTGAACAGACAGAGCAATAATCTCATGGTAGGGTGACTTCGTTACAATACCTTCTTCACTTCCTAGACTTCCAATAATAATGGTTTAACAGCAGAACAGCAAGCTATGGCCCTATTATACATGTAATGTCTACAGCCTGCAAGCTCTGAAAAGAATGATTGCCATGTCAAAGATCTGTAGCCTTCCTGCGTAACTGGCAGGACACTGTTGCTCTTGTTCAAATACCACCCAACCATGACACTGCCCATGATTAACTGGATGAATACAAATAATGAGACTGACAACAGCAGGTACTGCCAGCCATGTCAGGAGAAGTAGGACAGTGGATATATGACTTATGCCAGTACAACTAGCTGGAATTTTGTAAATAATTGTACATCATTTGTATATCAAACTGATTTGTACAGATGCTTGTGCTGAAAATGTATTTGTGAGGTTTGCTTGTGTCAAAATGTAGCAACAGTGCACTTTGCTGGAATGAAAAGAAATGTACATGTATTACTGTAACTGAAGTAAATGTATACGTTTTAATAGAGGATACTGAGACAGTAGAGGTTAACCAGCTAGCATACTTTAAGAAAAATAAAAGAAATGTAAATGAGTTGTTAAAACGGTACCCCACAGTGCTGAACAGGACTAGAGACGGTGGGTCTGAAAGAGCCTTTGTTCATTTGCTCAGTAAAAAGAGGCGAAGGTCCAGGCACTGCCATAGACATTTAGATGGGTACTGTAGCTGTCCATGCTAAATTCCTGGTTCAGCTTCAAAGGGGGATACTGTGAGAACCTAGAGTCAGGTGACCAGATGAGGTCATTCTGCAAGCCATCTTAGATATTATATTATTATAGGGAGTAATCTCAGAGTATTGAGTGTTCTGTTTTGGGGAACCTGACTAGAAAGACTGCTCACTATTTCATTGGGCCTTGCTCTCTCAAGAAGCTTTGTTTAGAGACTGTTTTTCTTTATTTGTACGAGTCTGTCCATCAATGTTATTTTCAGCATTTCCTGTGATTTGAACTCTGTGGTTTACTGTGAATATATATTTAGCACTTTCTTGTTATTTTATTATTAAATATATTTAAATTTTCGTTGTAGCTGGTCCTTTTCAGAAAATATTTAAGCTTTGAGATTGCTTATATTTATTTGGTGACACTGTGTGCGCCACTCCAGAAGGCCTAGCTGTCTTGGTCAGCTACTACCATTTGTATTAGCATTAGTATTAATATTACACAGTATAATTGGACAGCCTTTGTTAAGGGCCTTAGAGTAGCTGATTGTGGAGTGTCTGGTGGTGGTGATAACTACCTTATACTCTGAGCAGAAGGAGATACAGCATGTAAATCTGTGCCAGCCTTTTGTGTGTGTGTGTGTCAGCTACTTGGAGCAGGGACACCAAGCACTGGGCTTACAGAGAGGGTGCTGGAGGTCTTGGCTTGGACATTCAGCTGAGGACCTAACCCTACACAGCTGTACCAATGAAAAGTCTTACTGGGGGACCTGGAGGGAGACAGACAGATGCAAACCTTGGAATGAGTGTGTTCCCTGTGTGCTCTTCAGGGAAACTGTGCTTGATGCAAAGAGGTCTGCATCTGGAAATACTGAGTGTATCCATTTGTATTCCAAGTGCATGTCCCTCTCCAGTGCCAGTGATGAGGATTCAGGCTCCTTGATTACTGGCAGAGTATGGGGACGTCCCATCCCAGGGACCATAGTTTTTCATCAATGAGTGTTTTCATTGACACAAAGGTAAAAAGTCAGCGCAGCTGACTGAAAATAATCTGCTTGAAAAGTGATGGCTGTTTAAGTTATTGATTAGTGTACAGTGTGGATCAGGGACTATGCCCTTTCTCCAGTGAAGTGCAGTCTCTGAACTGGTATGCATAATTAGTAGGGGGGTACATGGGAGTGGCTTGACCCCCTGCAAAAAATCTGTTTTGTGTTTTTTTTTAATCCTTTGTGGATTGATGCATGTTAGAGTTGATGAGTGGCATTCAATGATGTCTAGATTGATGAAGACTGCTGCCAAGGAAAAGTTTGTCTCCCATAATAACAGATGCATTCTAAATATATTAGCTGATCTGTTAGAGGTCACTCCCTGATGGGTTCATGGTTGAGTAACAATGCTCCACCAGAATTCTGCACATCCAGAGTTATCTGGACACCTGGTTTGCAAGTGCATGATAATAAAGTGTCATTGTTCCCAAGACTGAAATTTTACTCTCCAGGCATTGACGGGCACCCATCTGCAAATCAAGAGACAACATAGATTTAATGTCACATTATTAAATAAGTAATACAAAAATATACACTTACTCAACTTATAGTGTATTGTTCAGCTGCTACTGAAGGATCACTCATATGCAAGGGAATGACAGGCTGGTACTTCTGATCCATTAAGGACGGGCTGCTAGTAGATCAACTGCTATGGTAAAGACCCTCTACTTATGGGTTGCTGCTTGGGTTTCATTCCAAGCACTACCAACAGGATAGAAGGAGCCAGAAGACTGTGTCAGTACAGACCTTAGATGACTGGTATGAGTCTTGCAGAAGACACTTCCCAAAGGTGGTAGTAAACCCTAAACAGTGATTGATACAAAAATGTCTACCAAGGACGTGGTCACAGCACCAATGTGGAGGCAGATACTCCCTTTGGTGGAGTGAGCTTTGACCACAGTATTTGTCAATAGACAGATGACAGACTGAAGGCAAAAGATAATGTGGTTCACAAAACTACAATCCTTCTCTCATAGGAACAAATGAGATTAACAGATGGTCTTGGCAATTCTGAACTATTTCATTCTACTCAGCCAGTACCTGAGCTTAAGTAAAGACTTTTTCTCCCTGGTTTCTGCCACCACAAAAAAAAAAAAAAACATATAAATAGTTTAGTTCATACAAATTTCTGAAATCACCTTCAAAATTTAGAGTGGATTCACACCCTAAGTTGCAACCCACCTTGTCAAATGTTAAATCGTTCAACCCACGCAAAGGCTTCAATCTCTAGGAAGCAAAGTACAATGACTAACAACCAAGAAGAAAGCTGTCAAAAGAACAAACTTCAGCACCATCAAACTGCCTCGTTGCAAAGTTGGAAGATCTAAATCCTCCATGTTCATTTAAATATTCAATTCTGTAGTGCTGTTTGTGTTGCTTTGAAGGAATTTTTCCTTGAAAGCTGTCTTCAAAGGCTGTCAAGGTCTTGTACACTACTTCCATCTCACTCACAGTCTTAATGATGTGATTACTGTTTAGACCAATTAGTTGCTCTGCTCTGACAGGTTGCTGAAGTCAGCTCCACAAGCACAGTACAAATAAACTATTATTATTTACTGGACTTTGGATGGTGAAACTAATTATTTCTATGGATAAAATATTCACCATAAAAGTTCCTCCTTTTGTACTTAATGGATCAGAAAAGAACAGATCAGGTATGAAGTCCTGACACCTTGCTGCTGGCTTATTTTATTTTATTTAATTTTTGGAAGTTCAAACAGTGGAGAATAAAATCCTGACCTGTTTGAGCAGACATTACCTTCTGAGCTGTTTTATTAGAAGCTTAACCATCCATACAGGGCTTGTATCACTTGAAGGAAGTATGGTCCTGGAGCAAGCTACTCTTTTTGAGGCTTTTGAACCAATTAATTTTATTGTCTTCTTAAATTTATTTAATTGTTTCTGAAACCAAATTTGAATGCAGAGATACTGATGGATGAAAATTTTATCCCACCTGTCTACACCAATTTATTTGTGACAGTCAGGGGCTACTGTCTACTGTCTAATAATTTGTAACATAGACTCCCAAATAATATGCCACAAAAAGTGTATGGCAAATGTGCACTGCCACCATTGGTACAGACCAGCACCTAGCAAGCCCTAATGAAGTTTACATGTACAGCCACAGATCACAGTTACGATCACACCCTACACAAAATCTCACCCACCTCAGACTGAGATAATGTTATCTCCCCAGTGTCTACACTCCCTTCACTGATTTTATGGCCACTGCCTGCTGAGACCTCAAGAATGGAATTCTTGTTTACCCTTAAAGTAAGCCAAAAGTTAAACATACGTATTATTTTAGCAATACCTTAAGCAGTAGCTCTTCTTGAAGGTGGAAGTCAGAAGTTGACTATACACCAGTTTAATAAACATACTTGTAATCTAATTAATAAACCACCTGCAACATACAAATGAATAACATTTTTTGTTTGTAATAAACTAAACAATGCACTTTGTAAGACTAGATATAAAACCAGCTTCACATCCTGCAGAAAAGAATACCAAACAAATGGTTTTCAACAAATGGCCAAAAAAAAGAATTCTAACATCTCATCTATCTTCTACTACAAGTATCTAAAATATTAACAAAATTCTATCTACCCCTCCTCTGATTTAGAAGTCTAAACAGTAGCTGCATAGCATCATACACAATCGGACTCCAACTTGAAATCTCTTTCAGGAAAGCAATTCCTTCATTTAAACTCTAAACCAAGACAGTTAATAACTATCTCACCCCACCCCCTTCTCTCTCTCTCTGTCTCTCTCTCTCTGCAATAGAGTTTCAGGTAATTGTTCCTACTTTTTCCAGTCGAATGAAGTTTACCACTTAATCAGACACTTCTGAGAGGCGGTATAAGTAAGGGGATGCATTTCTGAGCTATAGAAGCAATTCCAGCAACACTAACCTTTGAATATTGCAAATGTGTGTTCATCTGAAAAGCCAGTTTCATTCTTTAAGAGATAAAGAAATTATGTACTCACCATAACGTTCCATCTGAGTAGTTGTACTTCATTTGTCTTCAACCTGTGGGAATATGGATCCATATCAGATCTGAGCCGGCAAAGATTACTAGCATCAGCTCCGAGCTCCAGACTCCTCCCCTTATCCATAATACACCTCCCTTGCCTTCCATCCCCAGATCGAGTTTGCTTTACTTTACACTTATAACCTGACCTGATAACATACTTGTGACCAATACATGCGCCAAAGGTCGGGGGGGAAGGAGGGAGGGAAGGCCGAAGACAAATGAAGTACAACTACTCAGATGGAATGTTATGGTGAGTACATAACTTTTTTATCTGAAGTAGTTTACTTCATTTGATCTTCAACCTGTGGGACAGAGTTCCCCAGCTACTAAACTCCTGGGCGGCCCTCATGGAAGGATATTCCTGAGCAATGCGGAGCCAAAGGATGCTCTCTTTCTAGATGTCAAATCCAATTTATAATGGGAGATAAACGTATGAGATGAGGACCAAGTAGCTGCCGAGCAAATGTCATCTAAAGATGCCCTAGAGCAGAAAGCTGCAGATGTAGCCATGGACCTGGTGGAATGAGGTTTAACCTGACCTGGAGGAGACATGCCTTTGTCCTTGTAGACCTGCAGGATGCATGAAAAAATCCATCTAGCTATCGTGACCTTGGAAATAGGTTTGCCCAAAAAGGGTCTATAGAACGAAACAAACAACTGATCAGATTTATGAAATTTTTTTGTCCTGTGTAAATAGAATAGTAACTGTCTGTGAATATCCAACATGTCTAGTTTGTATTCCATTTTGTTGATAAAATTGGGAAAGAACACAGGCAAATTTATAGTCTGATTGATATTGACTGGTGATGCCACCTTAGGAAGAAAGGATGGACTGGTTCAAAGAGAAACTCTATCTTTATGAAAAATCATGTATGGGAATTTTATGGACAAGGTCTGCAATTCCGAAACCCTCCTAGAAGAGGTAAACATGACCAGAAAAGCTGTTTTCCACGATAGAAATTTCAGATCAACAGTAGTGGCAGGCTCGAACGGCAGGGCAACCATAGCGTGAAGAACAATAGTAAGCCCCATGGGGGGACAGGATCTTTGACTGGGGGGGTATAGCAAAAAGGTGCCATTAATGAAGGCTTTATACAGTCTAGACGATGTCAAGGATGCAGAATTCACGCCCTCATGAAAATGAGAAATGGCAGCCAATTGAACTTTGACAGTAGAAGAACTAGCTCTGTGCTGGAAAATATCAGCTAGGAGATAAAGAATAGTGGAAATAGGAGCCATGAAAGGATCTAAACTCCTCTGAGAGGTCCAAAAAAAAAAAAATGTTTCCACTTGCTGCGATAAACCTTTCTGGTTGAAAACGTGTGAGCAGCTACCAAAATAGACTTAACTGAGGAGGAAAATCCAGGAGTCCTAGCAATCATGGGAACTGGAGCAGCCAAACCGTAAGCTTCAGGCTGTCCAGATTTGGATGAGGCACCCCTGATGGGTGTGAAATCAGATCCTGAAAGGGATCTAGGATTCAAGGTGGAGCCAGAAGGTGAGACCAAAGGAAGGGAAACCATACCTGGCAAGGTAAGAATGGGACAATGAGGATCACCTTGCTCTGCAGTCGACAAGCTTTCTGCAGAAACCTCGTGATGAGAGGGGCTGATGGGTAAGCATACAGAAGACCGAGAGGCCAAGCATGAACTAGAGCATCTCTGGGGAACTCCCCTGGTGGGGGGGTTCAGAGCGAAAAACATGCTGCAGCAAGGTTGTTCCCACTCGCTGAAGATCTGTTCCGCTACTGATGGATTCAGAGACCACTCGTAAGGCATCAGAATGGTCCAACTTAGCCTGTCCACTATAATGTTGGAGTGTGCGTTGCGATAAGAAAGCGACCGGTGGAGATCGCCCATTCCCACACTCTCATGGCCTTGCGACAAAGGGGATAAGATCTGGTCCCTCCCTGTTTGTTGATGTACCAGACTACCGACATGTTGTCTGACTGAATAGCAATCGTCTCCAGAGGAAGAAAGGCATGAAGGGCCTGCAACGCTAAAAGGACCGCCCTCATCTCTACAACACTGATATGCAAACTGGTCTCCATGGAGGACCATAGGCCTTGGACTGTCCTGCCCGAACAATGCCTCCCCCACTTTTGTTGGGAGGCATCTGTGGTCACTGTGGCTTGGGTCGGTGCTGGAATGAAGGGTCGTCCCTCCAAAATATCCAGAGAACTCATCCACCATATGAGGGACGACCAACACACTTGACTTAGGTGGATAGGATAGGTTAGTGGTAAAGCCAACAGGGACCACTGAACCGCCAAAGTCCGCTGAAGAATCCGCATGTGTAGTCGGGCACACGGAAGGAGAGTTATGGTTGCTGCCATCGAGCCTAGGGCCCTCAATACATATTCTGCTGTTGAGAGATGAGAATGGTAAATTAGGGAGACACGCATCCTGAGTTTTTGAACTCTCTTCGAAGTAAGGAACACTTTTGCCCTGGAGTGTGTCTATCCCGGCACCAATGTAGTCCATCACCTGTACAGTCTCTAGTATATATTTGGATGTGTTGACTGTGATACCCAAACTCAGGGCAAGTGTCAGAAAGCAGGTCCTGGTTTGGGAAAGTAGAAGCCTGGTGGGAGCAGTGAAGAGCCACTCGTCGAGGTACGGATAGACCTGAATCCCTTGAAGCCTCAGGTGAGCTGCTATTACCGCCATAACTTTGGTAAACACCCTGGGGGTGGCTGTGATGAGACCAAAGGGTGGGGCTCAAAATTGGTAATGATTGGCCCCCTAGCCGGAAGCGGAAGAACCTCTTGGAGCTTCTGTGCATCTTTATGCGATAGTAAGCATCCAGGAGATGTAACGAGCACATCCAGTTGCTCTCTTCCAGATACGGCATGATGGACTGTAGTGTGACCATCCGGAACTTTTCTTTGGCCACTGACAGGTTCAGGGTAGAGAGGTCCAGAATGGGCCTCAAGTCCCCCATTTTCTTTGGCACCAAAAAGAACCTGGAGTAGAAGCCCGATCCAGACTGATCTGGGGGGGTGGTTTTGATGGCTCACTTTCCTAGCAGCTTGGAAATTTCCTGTTCTGCTGCCTCCCTTTGTGTGGGTGGAACATCCGGGAGGTGTATGCGAGGGGTCAGAGAACCCACAAAGGGAATAGAATATCCTCTGGATATGATTTGCAGCACCCCGCGGTCCGTTATGGACTTACATGCCGCTGGGTGCAAGGACAATCATCCCCCGACTGCCTCCAGAGTAGAGCAGTTGGGCAACCCCTCAGGGTTGCTGCCCGGGTCTGTCCGAGAAAGGTTCTCGAGACCCGAAGTTTCACGGACCCCCTCAGCCTCTGGGTCGGAGTCCATTCTGTCCCCCTCTGCCTCTGGGGAAAGAAGAGCCCAGAGTGTCCAGGAATACTGAGACGTCTGAAACCACATCTTCTTTTGCCCTCTCTGGTTCCGGGAAAAGGACCTTTGAGGGTTAGAGAAGCGGATCCCGATGGCAGACAGTGTCTTCCCATCCTTCTCAGTCTGGACTAGTGTCTCCTTGACGGTCTTACTGAACAGAGTCGAGCCGTCATAAGGGGCACTGGCAAAGGACACCTTAAAGGGTTCGGTAAACTGACACAACCTGAACCAGGCATTATGCCTCATGGACACGCCAGACCCAGCCACCCTAGCCGCTCCTTCAGTTGCATGAGGGAGGAGTCGCATGGAAGTATTCGATACTGCTCTCAAAGTGGCCATTTCTGCGGAGAACAAAGCCTTGTCCTCCTGCAACATGGACTTGGTTGGAGACTCCTCCAGCTCCTTCACCAGGTCACGGAGTCTCGTGACATGGGCCAAGTAGTTCAGCGCTCTTATTGAAAAGATAGCTGAAGCATACACCTGCTTCCCTAGCCGGTCCATCATCCGAGACTTTCGGTCAGGAGGGTGGACTGAGGAACTTTCCTGAGATAGTTCCCTCTTCGTGGCTGCTGCTACCACCATGGCATCCACTGGGGAGCCCTTGTTCCAGGAAGGCCTGTCTATAGGGGGACTCAAAACCTTATCTGAGTGCTTGGAGATCGGCTCCACGGTATCAGGTTCCTTCCACGCCCAGAAGGTGATCAAATCCACTAAAGGATCTACGGGGGACACCCAAGACGTAGATGAGCCCATGCCGAAGGCCTCCAGAAACACAGACTCATCAGAGGAGGGCTTGGGGGCAGACCAACCTCCCCGCTGGCGCAGGATCTCCATGATGTCTCCAAAGGAGACATCGTCGGGAGGTGACCTTGGGGAGCCCTCCCCCTCATTTAAGTCTGTGTCCTCAGTTAGGGACTCAGGGGAGTCCAAGTGCCTCCTCTTACACGTATGCTTGCGAGGCACATCTCCCGTGGGGCTCCCCAGGGAGTGCTCACCGTAGACAGAGTCGAGGGCATCTGGGTGGAGCCCACGGTGGCTGTCAGTGGCCTCAATACAATGGAGAGGAACCGTTCTACCACATCGAACGCTGAAGGAAAGCGGACCTCCTGTGAAGCTAATAAGGAGGCCGGTCTCCCCAGGTCTGATGTGAGAATCAGAGCAGGACCCAAAGTGTCCGGAACTCCGAGAGACAAAACCTGAACAGACAATGATTGGAGCCGATGGTAAAGGTTCCACTTCCATGGATCTGACCCCCAGGCTCCGGCTCCGAGAATGGCTTGGATCCAAACTGGTCAGATCCAAGATGCTCCAGGCAGCTGCCGGCGTCGAGGACGCAAGGACTGTTGGTGACAATGCCCCGACCAAGGCCAACCTTGGATCCAAGAACTCAAGCGAGCTGCCCCCTCCTGAGTTAGCTCTCCTGAGGGAGGGAGGCTGGCAAGACCCCCATCTGGATCTGTGTACAGATAAAGCGCTTATCTAGATCCATGTCCGAGAGAGAACGGGTCGACCAAGTCGAGGCTACAGACTACAATCTGGGCGGTCAAGGAGCTGAGGCCCAAGAGACTGGGTGTGACTCCTTCAGCTCCGGGGAGAACCAGGAAGATCGGTGCCGAGGGGAATCACGGATCTGAGCAGACTTGCTTGGTGACGAGAGGTCCAGAGACCTCTTCCTCTTCTCTTTCATCCTCAACTCTCTCTCCTGCTCTCTACCCCTCCTCTGCTCCACTACCACAGGCTTAGAAGTGGGAGTTTGAGTCCTAGCCTGGGAGGGAGTGGAGGCCAGAGGCAGAGAAGCAGTCACGGCAGCCGCACTGACTGAAGCCGAGGAGGAAGAGGGAGGATCAGTGGCAGGAAGAAGCCCCTTGAGGGCCAACCTGGCCTTTTTGTCCTTCAAAGCTTGGGGGTTGAACCCCGCACAAATGGAACAGTCAATATTGAGGTGGGCCAGAACACAAAACACACAGACTGTGGCCATCCGCTGGGGAGACCTTATGGCCACACTCTCTGCATCGCTTAAAAATAAGCTTTTCAGCCATATCGAAGAAGAAAGAGAGGAAACAAACAAAAACTTTCTTCCTAAGAAACACAAACCCACTCACCACACTAGACTGACTAGAAAGGGGGGAGGGGCACCACAGACAAACTACACTAACAACTACTACAAACCTACACATGACGCCAAAGCAATGGGAGGGGAGAAAGGGTACCTACACTAATCTAAAACGGCTAATTGAAGAAAACATTTTTTGAAAACTTACAGTCAAAAAACACCCTGCAAGCTGGAGCTCTAGAGACACGATGTTTCACAAATCGTGGCAAACTAGATCTGGGGATTGAAGGCAAGGGACGTGTATTATGGGTAAGGGGAGGAGTCTGGAGCTCAAAGCTGATGCTAGTAATCTTTGCCGGCTCGGATCAGATACAGATCTGTATTCCCACAGGTTGAAGATCAAATGAAGTAAACAACTTCAGATCTGCATTTTTACTGAAAGAACTTGCATATTCTGTACAGTACACATTTTATAGGCTGCAATATTGAACAGACAAAACAACCACAGCTTTACTTACATTTTTTATGAATTAATCACACTCACCTCAGTTTAATACAGCTTTACCTACATTTTATTGAATTTACTGAAAGAGGATTGCAATGTTAACTCAGACCTTTACATTCCTCCTCTGAAAACAATTATACTTGCTTTAGCAAAGTGCAGCTTTTCTACAATTGATTACTTTTGACTATTTTTAAGCACAGAGAAATTAATGTGAAACTTGAGAATTGGGGCATTATGGAGGGGAAAGCAAAAAAGGGCAGCAGGCACTCTGAAGATCTATTTTCCTGTTAAATCTGAATTGCAATAAGCTTGTTTTTGTTGAAAAAAACACTGAAAAGGAACTAATTTCTTTTTAAACAGTTTATCTTCTGTTCTAATTCATATGGTACAGAAGAAAGCAAATGCATACCTTTTTGTAAATGAAAATCTTGACTCAATACTTTTTCTAAATTAATGTCTCATCTGATAACTTACCACATAAAAAAATTCTGATTCATGGAAAATTAAATAAATGAGCTCAAACATAATCACATGAGACTGCTATAAACTCACATTAACCATTGTAAAACTACATCTGACAAAGGTGCATTTGTTTAAGCATGCAGATACCACACACGAACTCCTCTATTTTGTCCAGTCTAGCATCAAACTTCTCTTTTCAACTAACAGAACTGCTAGAAAAACATAGAACATCTCCCTGAATATGCTCTAAAATGAGCAACTCTGACTAAAAACCACGGGAATTAAGTAGTTTAACACTGTATGTGGACAACAATACAGATTTCCATACCGATCTGTCGAGGCCTGGTTTAACAACAACCTCCACAAGTACTGCAAGCCAACAGGGAGCTGGTGGAAACTGGGCTATTGTTGGCCAAAGGAGAATAAGAGGGGAAGGCATGCCCAAAAGCAAAAAGAGAGGAGGAAGGTTAGCAGTGTAGTAGTGAGAGTAGGAACTTTGAAAGTTGGCAGTATGACTGGTATAGGAGAGAGCTATCTGATATGATGGAGAGAAGGAAGGACGACATTTTGTGTGTGCAAGAGACTAGATGGAAGGGGAGTAAGGCCAGGTGTATAGGAGGTGGGTTCAAATTGTTCTATCATGGTGTGAATGGGAAGAGAAATGTGTAGGGGTTACCTTGAAGGAACAGTATGCCAAGAGTGTTTTGGAGGTGAAAAGAGTGTCGGATAGAGTGATGTTTATGAAGCTGGAAATTGATGGTGTAATGATGAATGTTGTTAGTGCAAAGTTATGTGTGCGATGGATGGGAAAGATAAATTTTGGAGTGAGTTGGTGAAGTGGTGGTGAGTGTACCCAGGGGTGAGAGACTGGTGATTGGAGCGGATTTCAATGGGCATGCTGATAAAGGGAACAGAGGGGATGAGGAAGTGATGGGCAGGTATGGTGTTATGGAGAGGAATGCAGAAGGGTCAGATGGTAGTGTAGTTTGTGAAAAGGATGGACATGGCTATGGTGAATACGTATTTTAAGAAGAGGGAGGAGCAAAGGGTGACGTACAAGAGTGGAGGAAGATGCACATAGGTGGATTATATCCTGTGCAGGAGGGCCAGTCTGAAGGAGATTGGAGACTGTAAAGTGGTGACAGGGGAAAGTGTCGTTAGGCAGCGCAGAATGGTGCTCTGTAGGATGAAGTTGGTAATCAAGAAGAGGAGGACAAGTGCCAGAGCAGTGCCAAGGATCAAATGGTGGAAGTTGAAAAAGGGTGACTGTGAGGTGGAGTTTAGGGAAGAGTTAAAACAAGCACTGCGGGGCAGTGAAGACTTACCGAATACTTGGGTAACTACAGCAGAGATGGTAAGGGATACAGCTAGAAAGGTGCTTGGTGTGACATCTGGACAGAGGAAGGAGGACAAGGAGACCTGTTCGTGGAATGAGGAAGTACAGGAGGAGTATACAGAAGAAGAGGCTGATGAAGACAAAGTGGGATTGTCAGAGAGATGAAGACAGTAGACATGAGTATAAGGAGATGATGAGCATGGCAAAGAGAGAGGTAGCGAAGGCTAAGGGATAAGGCATATGAAAGTTGTATGAAAGGTTGGACACTAAAGAGGGAGAAAAGGACCTGTACCAATTGGCTAGACAGGGGGGACCAAGCTGGGAAAGATGTGCAGCAGGTAAGGGTGATAAAGGATAGTGAGGGAAACGTACTCACAAGCGAGGAGAGTGTGTTGAGCAGATGGAAAGAGTACTTTGAGGGGCTGATGAATGAAGAGAATGAGAGAGAGAGAAGGTTGGATGATGTGGGGATAGTGAATCAGGAAGTGAAACAGATTAGCAAGGAGGAATCACGGACAGCTATGAAAAGGATGAAGTGTTGAGCAGATGGAAAGAGTTCTTTGAGGGGCTGATGAATGAAGAGAATGAGAGAGAGGCTAATGAATGAAGAGAATGAGAGAGAGAGAAGGTTGGATGATGTAGGGATAGTGAATCAGGAAGTGAAACAGATTAGCAAGGAAGAAGTAAGGACAGCTATGAAGAGGATGAAGAATGGAAAGGCTGTTGGTCCAGATGACATACCAGTGAAAGCATGGAGCTGCTTAGGAGAAATGGCAGATTTGTTTAATGAAAACCAGATTGTTTAATGAAATATTGGAAAGTCAGGAGGATGCCTGAGGAGTGGAGAAAAAGTGTTTTGGTACCAATTTTTAAGAATAAGGGTGATGTGCAGAGCTGTAGTAACTACAGAGGGATAAAACTGATCAGTCACAGCTTGAAGTTATTGAAAAAGAGCAGTGGAAGCTGAGTTAAGAAGAGAGGTGATGATTAGTGATCAGCAGTATGGTTTCATGCCGGGAAAGAGCACTACAGATGCGATGTTTGCTCTGAGAGGGTTGATGAAGAAATATAGAGAAGGTCAGGAGTTGCACTGTGTCTTTGTGGACTTGGAGAAAGCATATGATAGGGTGCCTAGAGAGGAGTTGTGGTATGGTATGAGGAAATCGGGAGTGGCAGAGAAGTATGTAAGAGTGGTACAGGACATGTACAAGGATAGTGTCACAGTGGTGAGGTCTGCAGTGGGAGTGACAGATGTATTTAAGGTGGAGGTGGGATTACATCAAGGATCAGCTCTGAGCCCTTTCTTATTTGCAATGGTGATGGACAGGTTGACAGACAAGATCAGACAGGAGGCCCCATAGACTATGATGTTTGCAGATGACATTGTGATCTGTAGTGAGAGTAGAGACCCGGTTGAGGAGACCCTGGAGAGGTGGAGATATGCTCTAAAGAGGAGAGGACTGAATGTCAGCAGGGCCAAGACAGAATATATGTGCATGAATGAGAGGGAGGATAGAGAAATGGTGAGGATGCAGGGAGCAGAGCTGGCAAAGATGGATGAGTTTAAGT
The DNA here is from genome assembly GCF_019279795.1 of Protopterus annectens. Classification (NCBI taxonomy): domain Eukaryota; kingdom Metazoa; phylum Chordata; order Ceratodontiformes; family Protopteridae; genus Protopterus; species Protopterus annectens. The sequence continues at coordinate 357,436,613 of NC_056738.1, forward strand.
ACTTGGGATCAACAACTCAGAATAATGGTGAGTGTAGAAGGGAAGTGAAGAAGAGAGTACAGGCAGGGTGGAATGGGTGGAGAAGAGTGACAGGAGTGATTTGTGACAGACAGGGACCAGTAAGAGTGAAAAGGAAGGTCTACAAGAAGGTAATGAGACCAGCTATGTTGCATGGGTTGGAGACGGTGGCATTGACAAAAACGCAGGAGTCAGAGCTGGAAGTGGCAGAGTTAAAGATGTTAAGATTTGCACTGGGTGCGACAAGGAAAGACAGGATTAGGAATCAGTATATTAGAGGGTCAGCTCATGTTGGACGGTTTGGAGACAAAGTCAGAGAGGCAAGTTTGCGTTGGTTGGGACATGTGCTGAGGAGGGCTGCTGGGTATATTGGGAAAAGGATGCTAAGGATGGAGCTGCCAGGTAAGAGGAAAAGAGGAAGACCCAAGATGAGGTTTGTGGATGTGGTGAGAGAGGACATGCAGGTGGCTGGTGTGACAGAGCAAGATGCAGAGGATAGGAAGAAATGGAAACAGACGATCCGCTATGGCAACCTCTAACAGGAACAACTGAAAGAGAACAACACTGTAACCTCAAATGAAGCTTTCCCATGCTGAATGCATGTTGTTAAAGATTCAGCTAGTAGATTTGCTTTGTGAGGATTATACAAAGCCCATCTAACCACAGCAGACTTCAACATTCTGTCATCATTTTTTGTGGCACAACACTTACTAAATTTGGACAATGAGTGGCTATTTGCAATATGTGGGGCATGTTTCTTCCTCTATCCACATTTGTTTTCAGAAGAAGAGAGATTCTCTACAAAGCATGAAAAACTCCCTCATAGTATAATATTCTCATAAAGAATGTAAAAGAAAAAATGCAAATGTGTAAGAACTTACCATAATAGTAGATGTCCAAGAAGATCATTATCCTAGAGTCCTGACTATTGGGGCATGAGTAGCAGAAGAACTGATGTTCAACCTGATTTACACAGCTAAGTAACTTTATCCCCTCAGGTGTGCAGGATGCCTTTCCATTAGGGAAATCAGGATGCTCCCTGTTTAAAACAGACAGCTGCCCATGTGATTTTAGAACTTTTCACAATCTGCACAGTACACATCATCTTTACATTGTGCCTGCTTCAGCTTACTCCTGAGCTCAGAACAGATAAATACCACACTGGAGTTTTTTCTTCTGATCTACTGCTACTACTTACAAGTTTTAGATACTGTTAAGTCTATTTAGCCAGATGTTTGTCTACAGATTAAAGTATGACAGGAATCAGGAAATTTAGATGTCCTTGAGGTAGGCAGATTCCTAACAAAGACTTTCATATTGGTGTTTTCTGCTTGGCCCAGCATACATCACAGAATACTGCAGGGTCTGTTAAGAGATTAAAACCTTAACAAATATGAAGCATTCCCTGCAAAACAACTTAGATTGTAAGAAGTGTGAGGCCTACACCCTGTTTGCAATGGAATCTTCAAGTTTGCCCTTCACTTCAGACATCCATGTGATAAAGACACGATCTAAGGAGAAGAAAAGAGACACAGGCAGTTAACTCTAGTGCCCAATTTTCAACTGTTGCTCGAAGATATAGGCCCTGGTATGATGCTCTTCCAGTATGCAGATCATACATCTCATACTTCCGCTGTCTCTGACAAAGCCCATATAGAAGCTGTCATGCCAAGGGAAACAACTGTGTTCCTGCAATTCAAAGGGCAAGGTCAGGTTCAAAGTGTGGATAAATACAGCTGAAGCCCACTTCATTATCTCAGAAGGGGAAGGCAGGCAACCCGATGTCTTGAAAAGGGAAGATGTAGAAGGCAATGAGATGGAAATACCCAGGTCAGGACTTCCATCAGCCTTCATTCCTAAGCTCCAGAAACAGCCTTGAGTAGAATTCACTTTGTCTAATGAAAGTCTTTGCACAGGCCTTGCTTTTACAGTACAGTTCCATCATTATAATGAAATAAAATCTTTGCCAAGATTTTACAGAAAAAGGAGATTATAATAAGACAGGAGCTGAATTACATGAAGCTACAGTGGACCTACCTTAAACTAAAAAGTACTGAAGGGCTAGGTTCATTACAGTTTAAGCTCCTGGATCTGCCATGACCACAAGGACCAACAATGCAGGCAATAATGAAGGTGCTGCCAAAGTCTTTTCTTTAAGCAGCACCAATGTCAGCGAGAAGAATTTTGCCACAATATCCATGTCTTTGGAAGTCATTTAAATATTACTATCGTTCTAATTTCACATTTGCAATAGGTGCATTTACATTTTGCAGGTCTTCTGTTGCTCCACCTCATGATTAATTTTTGAAGATTGTCACCATCTTATCCTTTATCATCTGTATAACAGATTATGTGATCTCCACTCCTTAAAAAATGTTACAAAAAAGTAAAGTATGGAAAAACATAATAACTTGTGGTTTTCAAGTGAACCAATGCCAATCACAGCAGCAGTATTAAAAAATGACAATAATTTTGACTGAAAACCTGTAAAGAAAAACAACAAATTGATGCATGTGAAGTACAACACAGATGAAAAAAACGACAGCTCTGATGCAGGATTAGGTCCATAGGTACTAACTAAGCTAATTTGCGAAGATATTAACAAGCCTAGACTTGTACTCCCTTGGCAGACTTTAGCCATTACGTTTTGTGTACAAATAACCCAGAATCAGGAAGAAGAAATGTTGGGACACTTAACACACTTGTTGACCCTTATCTATGAGGGACATGGTTGTTAACCTAGGGTAAATTAATGGGTTTCCCATCCATTAATCCAAACTACATTTAGAGAGAGTAAGGGAAGTACTTTGCTTTGTGTGGAGTGAGACTTGTTCCACAGAACAGGTATTCTCTGTAATACATATACCTATTCCTGGCTTGGGAGTGCCTTCTGTGTGGAGTCTGCATGTCCTCCCCGTGGTTGGGTAGCGTTCGAAAGACATGCGTGCGTAAATGGGCGTGCCTTCGTTGAAGGTTGGGCGTCGAGCTGGCACCTCGGCGTTTCGTAAAAATCTACTGCCAATCATTAGCGGACCGGAGTTCTGCTGTGGCGACCCCTTACCGGGAAAAAGCTGAAAAGACAAACAAACATATACCTATTCCTCCAACTTGTTCAATTTCTGTTGCAAAAGAGATTGAAATCCCACGAGTGAGACAGAATGTGATTCACAGAGCAGTTAAAGGAATAAAGCAGAAGCAGCTGGGTCTACATGTAAATATGATTGCAAGTTTCAATACAAATATGAATGCAGATATGTGTGAAATGGGCAAAGTACAGCTGGGACATGGCTGTGGACAACACCTTTAGCTATGCTTCCTGTGGAGAAGCGTGTATCAATTAAAACTGGTGTTCATACCCTTTTTCTCCACAATCCTGTCCTTAGGGAAGGGTTTTGTTCTAGTTTCCATTTCTGACCCTCTAGCTGCATCCCTGCTGGGACAGTGATATGATTTTTAGCCAGGTACTTACACACACTTGGCACTCTGTATAACCCAAAATACATACAGCATGGACAAATAAACAATCAAGTCAGGACATCATTGGACCATATCAAACAGGGGCTTGGAAGTGAACCTTTCCACATTACCATTACAAAACAAGCAAAATACTGTAGTATACACTGCTGAACCTTTATGGCTTCTTAGAGGCTAGCAGTTATGAATCAAATTACAGGGAAGACACTTCAAACATATCCTCTAAAGTCTAAAAAGACCTAGGGGATCAGAAGTACTTTTTTTCCCTTACACCTAGAGGAAAAATAAATATTTTACAACTGTCTAAGACTTTCTTGAATCCCTGCCTAAAATATTCTGTCATTAAATGAAGTATCTCCCTGTGGGAAAATCTTCTAAAGAGGACAGGGGGCTACAGTTATTAATCAAATACAACTGATAATGCCTTATAGAAATTTACACACAAAATGCCTTACTTACTAAAGAACAAGAGTCTAATACATTGCAATACAAAACACTGCACAGAACACAAAATGTTACTTTTGCAGGGGAAATCTCTCTTGTGCCCCACCAATGTGAAAGCTCTGATCCTATACCTCCAGTCTTTAATTATAATATCTCTGAGGTTACACAAATTGAAGAAAGTGAATTTAAAAAAATGCTTACTTGGCTCCTTTTCCCAAAGCCATACATCTTCAGAAAAGCCATAATCTCAAACTCAAAAAAAAAAAAAAAAAAAAGAAATTATCTTTGACATACTGAAGCATCAACAATCTGAACAAGCAACTACACAGCAAGTTAATAAACCACAGGGAAATTATTTGAGAAAATCTGCAAAGCCTAGCACTGATGAAATTTGCTGGCTAATGGTTTGGGTGCAAGGACGGTTCCCTGACGTTTTGGAAGTTGTCCAGCTATTATATCTTTGCATGATTACCCACACAGCTTAAGCTACTGGAGCAGTGAACAATATGAAGAACATTAGGGGGACTTCAAAGATGGCTGCACACTGATCTACAGCTTAACTTCACCTCTCCCAGTGTGAAAACAAACTGAGAAAAAGGAGTGCCACTGAAACTGTTTTTGGGTGAAATTCAGTTACTCGCTAGTAAGTACACTACCTGGGATGCCAGCAAAGAAGAAATAAAATAAATCAGAAAAGGTGAAAAGAAAACAATGTCAGGGAAGAAAAGAAATCTGCAGCTGTTCCACAAAAAGCAGTTCAAGAAACAGCCTCCAGTAAAAGACAGGAAAAAAAAATAGCTCAAACGTAGACACCGATGATTAAAATAAATGAAACACTGAAGGAATATATCAACTCAAATAATAAAAGGCTGGGAAAAATAGAAGATGCTTTAACTAGCTATTTAGATGAACTAATATAACTGCAAAAATCAGAGGGTGAAATCAAGAGAAAGCTGGGTAAGTGCAGGTTTCTCAAGAATAGTTGTTTTAATTAAAGAGGTAAAAGATACAGCATGTAGAGAAAACCTGATATTTTCTACTGTACAACAAAAACTGGAAGGAACAGACTGGATTCATTTTATGAAAGCACAAATAAGCAATTGAGCTGGTGTACCAAAGTAGGATTTGTCAATTGAAAGGGCACATCGAGTATATGCTCCAAACCTGGCCATGAGAAAGCAGCCAAGACCTGTATTAGTAAAGATGCAATCATAAATGCAGAAGGAGATGATCCTGACAAAACTGCAGCAGAAGTAAAAAGTATTAAAATCTGGAGAGAGCAGAATAGAAAATGTTTATTCACTGAACATCACGCAGAAGAGGAGCAAATTTATTCCAACAATCAGGGAATGTCGAGAGGCATGAGTGAGACTCAAGTTGCTGTGTCCAGCTGCTTCAAACGTATTGCTTCCTGGAGAATCAAATATATGTTTTGATGCAGAACAGGCTGAAGAAGAAATAAAAATGTTTCTCTAACAAAAAGTGAGCCAGCAAGCAGAAGGGGAAAGGAAAATGCTGGAGTCAGTAAAAAGCACAGCAGTTGAATAGAAGAATCAGGAGTACCTTGGACTTGAACCAGAATCTGGTGTTGGGAGATGGATATGAACAGGAAGACAACCAGCAACATTGAAACTAGTGAATAAATGAGAAACTGTAAAGCATCAACCACATATGCAAAATATGGTTTTGCAAGAAAGAATGGCTGAAAAAGACTCAATTTTTGTTGACTTTGTTAAACTTGTAGACTGTGAAGCATATACCCCACTTTAAGTTATTAATGTTTAGAAACACACTAAAATGGGTGGAAGCAATTGTAAATAAAAATGTTTGTTCTTAGTATCTGTATAAAACATTTCTTGACAAACTGCAAGTTATGTACAGAGTAGCAGTTCTGTGTAGTTTGTAGTCAGGGTATTTTCAATGGGGGGTAGTCTTTTCAGTGACTGTTGCACATATTAAAGATATTACAGTAAAAAAGTACTTTTTCTTAGTTGTAAGAAATAAAGGCTTTACAGTATAGCACCAAGAAAAGCTGAACAAAAGCAAGTTTAATGTTAATATGATGTGATCTTCGGCTGCTGGGGTGGCGTGGGGTGTAAAAGTGCACTGCTTATATTACATGGAGCATAAAGATATCTTCTTTTATTTTTACAAGGGTGAATGTCTAAGTTAAAGCCCTTGGCTTAAACTATAAACAAGTAGTCTTTAAGAATAAGACAAAATGATGAAAGCCATTACTATTCTTACTTCTACAAAGATATTGGTTTGTTTGTTTTTTCATTAGTAAATGTTAAATGGGAGTTGAGGAGTTTGCAGCTGAAGGCAGCTGTACATTCTGCTCTGAGTAAAATTTACAAAGGTTCATTGCTGAATACTATTTCAAGGATGTGACCTGTCTGAAGGTGTGACCAATTAATCCTGAGACTTCTAAACATTCTTTGCTGATGGAAATGTACAATTTAAAGGTACAATGGCAAGCAGTTCACTGGAAAAATAAAGTCTGAAATTATGGGAAGTGAATAAGAGACAGCAGCCTCCTTAACTATCTTAATACTTCGATTAATTTAATAGGACAGTGTACAATTTAGTTTTATTTAAAGACAGCCACTGCACTTTTCCTTGGGGATAGAAGTTAATATTTTCTGACAGCATCCAAGCTGCTTTTCACATCTGGCAGGGAAGTGGAGCTAAGATAAGAATAGACAGCAATCGGTGTAAGTGGGAACAAGGCTGGAACATGCACTTTAGCATGGATAACCTTAATTTTAGATTAGGTAATGCCTGTGGGTGCAGCTGTTGATTAGAGGCAATTGGTTCTATCTCAACAGTTAAACTTCATTTTTTGATGCTGTACATAGTTTTGTGTGTTTGCTCCAAGTTAATAAGTGTTTGGGGACAGTGACGTTCTCACAAATTATCGGGTCTATATTATCAGACCGAAAGTGCATATGTGCGACCACATAAAAGTCAACACAATGAACAAAACCTAACAGCAGCGAACAGCCACTTAAGCAAATTTTTTCCTAAGGAAAAAACGTACATGCCCGTTTGCTAAAAAAAAATAAAATAATTTAACATCTCTGCCCCCCACACCCCCCTAACTAAATATACCAACTCCGAGATTGCACTATAGGGAAGGAATGGGCAACTTTGTGAAGTTGGCCAACTATATCCTTACCCTATGTCATATTCATCGAATCACTTAAATGCGATTCAATGAATGTGTGTCACCATTTCCATATTCGCTCAGAAGCATTTTCGCGCTTCTAATATAGACCCCAAATTATCACATTAATAACACGGTCCTAAGCATGCAATCAGTCGTGAGGGACTTGGACACCCAGGTTGATAGCAAACTGACTTTTGACCACCATATTGCCTCTGTTGTAGGGAAACCTTTCTACATGGCCCAGCTCATTGGTAAGGGTATCTCATCCAGGGACAAGGAGGTCATAACATCCCTGTATTCTTCCCTTATAAGACTCATTATTGAGTACAATGCCCCTTTCGGCATGTAATTCACAAAGCACACGCATTAGCTGGAAACACAGATGTTCATAACCAGGAGGATCCAGGGCCTCCAACATCTACCCTACATAGACAGGCTAAAAGCCCTGTCCCTCTACTCAGTCTCATACAGACTCCTCAGAGGTGACCTCTGTCTGGCATACAAAGCAATCTCAGACCTCACCTTGATGGGACTGCTGCTTATCCGCAAGTCAAGCTCCACTCAAGTAACCCGCACACACGACCTCAACCTGGTCAGAGACATCACTAGGACTTGGTGGGACGTGTGTGTGTCCCAGAGACTTCCCCTTCAGTGGGACAGACTCCTTCTCCACGTCAAGCAGAGTACCTCATTAGCCCTTTTTAAGCGCAAACTGGATGGGGAACATAAAATACACCCCTGGGATTCCACCTGTGTCCTTGCTGGACAGGGGCATCAGGTGCTGACTTGTTGGAACATGGGCTAAATTCTTGGCTAGGCTTGTAAGGTCCTCAGGGCCAATAGCCTAGCAACTTCCTATGATCAAGACAGAATTTACATATTATTCCCCAAAGTACAGTAACTGGGGTAGACTAGACAGAAATTATACTTCACAGGAAGATTTACATTTAAATGAAAGCATCAACACAGATACAACAGTTATTTCAGATCATGCACCGATAAAAACTAAAATACAAACATATGGTAATTAAGTAAATATGACACACTGGTGCTTTCCCACTTTTTAAAAAGAGAGGAATTTAAGAAATGGGTAATGGAAATTATTAAAGATTTATTAGGGAAGATAAAAATACTTTCAGAAATTATGGCTAATGAGTGGGATAAAATGAAAATGGAGTTTAAAAACAGGGTAGAAATACAAGAGAAATATATGGTTAAGAAGCTCTAGGAATTATTTACAGGAGCTGACAAAGGTTAAATTATTGCAGAATAAGGGAAACCTCACAGAACACAAAGATGTGCAAATGCAGGGTACTAAATGAAAATAAGGGAGCATCTGGATAATATACATGCATTTGGAAAGATTGCTGTTAAACAACTACTTTTTTTTTGATAATGACACCATAGCACAAAAACTTTTGGCACAACAACTTAAGTAGCAGAAAGTGTTGTTGCAAAACTTGGAGCCAATAACAAGAAAAATAACCAGAGATCCTGAAGAGGTTTTAGAAATATTTTCTAAATTTTATGAAAATTTGGATAAAGCAGAAAAAGCTGGATATCAAGAAAGAGCATAAATTGAAATATTTATGGAAGACTTAATTATGCCAAGGACAGAGTCAACTAAAAACAGTCCAAACAGTCAAACACCAAGAAATGCAGATGCAGGGCAACTTTACCAACAAGACGGAGCCTTGGTTTATGTAAAAAAGCTTTATATAAATCACAGCAAACGATGTAGCCACAAAGTAAGGCTAGTATACATAAAATAAGCACAGGATACAAATAAACGAAAAAAATGCAACCAAACAAAACATAAAACCAAGAAGTTAAGCGCTTTCGTCAAATGTTTGACTTCTTCAGAACTGTTGATTCCTGGCTTCCCAAGTTTAAAATACTATGTCTATCCAATCAGCTTGCTACTAGAGTCAACATCACTTCCTCCCAGATAATCAAACATGTCAGTAATCAAACATATATTACAATGGTTTATAAATGCATAAGCATACATATAAAAAAATGCTATCATTTAATCTAATAAAATACTGCATAAAAACTACTAGCAGGGCAAGTTACCAGATGATATAGTGACTAATAAATCATAGAAAATTTTTATAACATAAACAAATGTTTTAACCTCAAAAGCGAAGCTAGTGAGATTATATCATAAGACCTGGGGGGGAATAAGCATTCAATCTGATCTGCCATTTTAATTCAATGAATTCTAAATAATCATCTACGGGTCCACCCAGAGGTCCCAAATCCACTTGTTCTAGTATGAAAAAACTGAAAGCATGGTTTTGTTGATTGCTAACATGTTTATATAATGCATTATTCATGTTCATCTGCCTAATATCATACAGGTGTTGGTAAATTCTGAGCCTAAATGCATTTTTAGTTTTTCCCACGTAATAGTTTTTACATACTCTGCAGACAGCAATATAGACTACCCCCTTAGTATAACAATACATTCTCTTATTGTTGGTGATATATCCAAAATTTTTGAGCTTGAACTTATCAGTGTCCATAATAAATGGGCACTGGGGACATCTGCCACATTTAGAAGTACCCCCCGTAGTCAGGTCACACTGGCTTTTCTCAAGTAGCCCTTTAAGTGATGTGTCCCTCCTATATACTATACTAGGCCTATTCCCTATTTTTTCCAGTACATCACTATCAATATTGAAGATTTTCCAGTATTTGTATATCACATGCTTGATATTATTAAAGTCAGAAGTATAAGTAAGTGTAAGTGCACGTGAAAAATCTATATTTTGTTGTTTCCCATTGTTCTGATTGCTACTACCATGTCCCAATAATGCAGTAAAGTGTCCACTAATCCTCTTATTTTTGACCTCCTGAATAATATCCATAATAAAGGACTCAGGGTAACCCCTTCTCAGGAACATATTCAGCATTACATCACACTCGTTGGCAAAATCTTCAATGTCAGATACCATTCTGGCCAATCTGACATATTGGCCCTTTACAAGGGCCTTCTTTTGGTGGAATGGGTGCGCACTGGTATAATGTAGTAAGGTATTTGAATAAGTTGGTTTCCTGTATAATTGTGATGTAAAGCAACTACTGACATAGTCCTTCTTGACAGTTACATCTAAATAGTTGACATAGTCTAGTTCTTTTTTCATAGTAAATCTCAGGAAACTGGTAGTCCCATTGATATATGAAAAAAAACCTATTCAGGTCATGTTCTGATCCATTCCAAAACAGGACAATATCATCAAGGTATCGCCCATACAATACCCATGAAGCCCTGTATTCAGAATTTAGCACATATAGGTCCTCCCATTGTGCTAAAACCACATTAGCAAAAATTGGTGCACAGCATGCACCCACAGCAACACCTTGTCTTTGCCTAAACAGATGGCCCTCAAATGTAAGGAAGGACAGAGTCAGATGAGGCTCACCAACTAATACTTAAAATGGCAGAAGATGAAATAAAAAAGGTGATGTATAACTAATCTTCAGGAAAGTCTCCAGGTGCAGACGGCCTTCCTGTGTATGTTTGGAGGTTAGGAGAGAAGAAGATCTGGAATATATTGTTTAACAGTATTTTAAAAGGAGAGGAAGCACCAACATCTTGGAAGAAAGCTGTGGTGACTGTATTACTGAAGAACAGTAAAGATGCAGTTTCATACAGACCCATTTCAATTTTAAACCATGACAATAAAGTGTTTATGTCTATACTAGCTAAAGAATGGCAAAAGTTTTGCCAAAAATGACGGATAATGCTCTATGTGGTTTTGTGGAAGGGAGGAAAACATTTGACAACATTAACAGAACAATGATGATCCAGAGGGAAGCATAATGTAAGGAAATACCACCGTTGCAGGGCCTTGATGGAGAAAAAGCATTTGACAGAGTATGATGGGACTTTATGAGTAGGAAAATGGAAGCATTTGCATTCCCTGATTCAATAACAATGTCAATTAGGAGGCTATATGAAGGATTACAGGCACACAGTATGGATTTCCTGCCATGGAGAGCCCAATGTCCAGCCAGTACACCAAAGCCTTTAGATCTTGCATGCAACTATGTCACACGTATGCTCCCTGTACAGTACGTAGGGCATAAAGGTGACATACAGACACAGTTGCCCAGAAATGAATTGCCCCAGAAGAGAAAAGTCTCCATAGAACAAAAAAAAAGAACATACAAATCAAGAAGAAGAAAATGCAGATGGGAAAAGGAGACCCTTGGCCAGGAATGGAACCAAAGTAAAATCCAAAAGAAAAAAGGGGTAGGAGGGAGGGAGTAAATACTGCAACAGTGAAGAGAAGGACATCTACTGTTACGGTAAGATTTTACAGAACTATACTATGTCCTTTTGGGTCTACTTCACTTGACCTAAATTTCATTTGACTGACACCCATCTGACTTAAATTTCATTTGAACTAAAACTCATTTGACTGACACCTATTTCACCAAGTAACACATAAACTTGTTGTGGGTTTTCCTTCACCTGTGACTTGTTTGTGATAAAAAGAATTACTGTAACATAGTGTTCAGCATTAGAATTCCAATACTCGTGTAGAAAGTAGTGTTGTTTCTAAATGTGGGTTTTTGTATTTACATTTTTATGGGAAGTATCTAAAGTAATTTGGCAAATGTTTTGTGCATTTCCAGCAGTAGTAGCAGCGTGTAGAGTACTGTAAGGCAAGTTAAAGGTATATGCCCTTTTCCCCACTGTAGTGCAATCCTGGAGATAGTATATATAATTACGGGGGGCGTAGTTTGGTTGTACATTGTACATTGTCCTGTTTCTGTTCAGTGGGTTAATAAGTAGTTAAGTTCTGGAAAGGGTTAATTACTGGTGCTCCAAGTGTGCTTGTCTATGGTTTGATTTAGTATGTTGCAATTCAGCACTGTAAGCTGTTGGTGAAATGGGAGTCAGTCAAATGAGTTGTCAGTCAAATGAAATTTAGGTCAAATGGGTGTCAGTCAAATGAAATGTATGTCGAGTGAAGTAGACCCATCCTTTTATATCACTGTTGCAGTATTCTTCACAGTAGGGAGAGTACAAAAGTTCAAAAAAGGATTGGAGGGTGGAAGTTGGGAAGAGTCCTCAATAAACCCATGTGGAATGGCTTGAGCAAAACCTGCTCTAGCCCTTGAAACCATATCAACTTTATAATGTTCAGTAAATGTATGCACTGAAGACCAAGTAGCAGATGCAAGGATGGAATTGGTGTCCAACCCCTTGAAGAAAACATCAGAATAGGAAAAAGCCCAAGCTGACTGAGCTCTAATGAAAACAGAGAGTCGTTTGTTATGAAAAGAATAACAAAAAGAAATGGAAATCCAGGAGGAGATGGTTTTCTTAAAAACAGCCAAACCCAATGTCTTGGGATAAAAAGAGACAAAAAGCTGGTCAGATTTATGAATGCCCTTTGTTTTACCCAAATAATACCTGAGCTGTCTGTGTATGTAAAACCCTCTCACTAGCAGACTGAAGAGAAGGAAAAAAGGAAGGCAGTTCAACTAGCTGTTTCAGGGACAACTCACTGACCACCATGGGCATAAAAGGAGGATTAGTACAAATTGACACCCTGTCCCTGTGAAAAATGAAGAAAACAAAAGAGGGATGGCCATAAGGGCCTGAAGCTCAAAAACCCTCTGAAGAATAAAACAGTCTTCCAGGTATAATGCTGCAGAAAAGTTGAATGTGCATGCTCAAAAGCAGCCTAGGACAACTTTTTTTAAAACAAAATTAAGGTCCCAGGGAGAAAGAACAGGCTTCCTTGGGGGCCTAAGATCTAGGACGCCTTTAAGAAACTGTTGCACCTCAAAATGAGAAGCCAATGGAGGATTCAAGGGCAGACGAGCAGAAATAACTGACAAATGGGCCTTCACATAAGACTAGGCCCAGCCAGACTGGTGTACCTCACACAAATAGGAAAGAACCAGAGGGAACCTAGCTGAAAATCGATCCTGGTTATGAGCATGGCAACAGACAGAAAATCTCTTCCATTTGGACATACAAGACTTACTGGTTGCAGGTTTTGCTGCTTCCTGTAAAACTTTAAGCACACCCTCAGAAAAGAGGTGCCTAAAAGGAATCAAACCTCTATCACCCACAGTATCAGTTGAAGACTGGACAAGTGATGATGGATGAGTGACCCCTTATCCTGTGTGAGGAGTTCCAACCGGTGATGTAACTTGTGATGACTGTCCCTGGCCAGATGCATTAAGAGGAGGAAACAATACTGTCTTGGCCAAATGGAAGCTATTAACAAGATTTTTGTGGAGTCCAGCTGAATCTTCTTCAGGTTTCTTGGAAGTAGATGAAGGGGAGGGAATGCATAAACATCCCCTTCCAAAAAAAAAAAAGAAAGGGCATCCATCTTCCACAGCAGATGGCATGGCACTCTGGAAGAGAAAAAGAGGGAGCTGCCTGTTCAGAGGGGAGGCGAAAAGATCTACCTGAGAAATATCCCACCGATGGACTATGTGCAGAAAAATGTCTCTGTGAAACATCCATTAGTGAGATTGTGTTTTGGACCTGCTCAAGGTGTCTACCACTAAATTTTTCTCCTAGGGAATATGTATAGCCTGAAGAGTTAACTGATAACTGAGAGCCAGATCCCAGGCCTGCAGAGCCAACCTGCAGAGAAGGTAACATTTTGTGACACCTGCTTGCTGATGTACCACATCACAGTGGTGTCATCTATGTAAACCTTCAGAGGGCCTGGACAGAACCAAGGGTGAAAAACTTTAAGGGCAAGAATCATTTCTCTCATCTCTTTGATGTTGACATGGTCTGACCTCTGATGGGGGGAGGCAAAGACCTTGGACTTTCAGATGACCACAGGAAGCCCCCCACTCCCTATCTGAAGTATCTGGGAATAGTTCTTGAGAAGGAACCAGAGGGTGAAAGGGCAGACCTGGGTTGAGGGAAGCTTGCTGAATCCAGCACTCAAATTCCACTTTAGACAATGAAGGAGAGGCATGCTGAAATGTAGAAGCTGGCAATGCTAAAGCCAAACTGACTTGAGGTATGACTCAAGCTTCCTTATGTGCAGTCTGGCAAGAGGGAACATTGAAATAAGAGAGGCCATGAATCCCAGAGCTTGAAGAAACTCTCTGGTTGGAACAGCAGGCAGAGAAAGAGCAAATCTGAAAGAAAGCTGTCAAGGACAGAACCTTTGAAGGAGGAAGAGAGGTCAGCATTGGTACTGTCAGAATCCTGAAGCCCAGATAAACATGCTTCTGAGAGGGAATCAGGGCAGACTTCTGAAAGCTGACAGTGAACCCCGGACTTTGAGGACATATATGATGAACTTCAGATCCTGTAAAAGGCTAATGGGAGAAGGTGCCTGAAGCAACAGGTCATCTTGATACGGAAAAATCAAAACCCTATCACCCACAGTGTCAGTTGAAGGGTAGACAAGTGGGTTCCTATTACATGATCGAATTTTTGAAACTTTGAACATGACAATATCAAACTTGTCTGTTTGAAGTTTTAAAACTTCGAACACTGAAAAAAAAAAATGCAATAGTAAACTAACTGTTGCAAGTCTACCACGTGGGGGGGCTGTGCCCCCACAACCCCCGCTCTTTAAATATACCAACCCCGAGATCGCACTACAGTGAAGTAAAAGGAAATATTCCCTTTCCACACTATAGTGCAGTCTCGGAGTTGGTATATTTAAAGAACAGAGGGTGTGGGTGGTGCAGGGGTTTATTTTACTTTTTTTTTAACGTGTTCGAACTTCTGCAAGTTCAACTATGGTGTTGACCATATAGGGTTCAAACTTGTTGAAGTTTGATCACGTAATAGGAACCCTAGACAAGTGAGGATGGATAAGAAACCCCTTGTGTTGTGTGAAAAGGTGCACCCAGTGAGGTAACTTGTGTTGACTCCCTGGCCAAGTGAGAAAGAAGGGTCAACCATTGCTGTCTAGGCCTAAAAGGGAGTCATTAGCAAGACTTTGGGGGAGTTTTGCTTGATCTTGTGCAAGACCCTCGGAAGAAGAGGAAGGGGAGCAAAGGTGCATAGAAACAACCCCTTCCAAAGCAAAGACATGGCATCTACTTTCCAAGCCAGAGAACTTTAGAATCTGGAACAAAATACAGGAAGTTGTCTTTTCAGACAGGAGGCAAAAAGATCTATTTATGGAATATCCCACCAATAGACAATGTCCAGAAACACATCTCTGTGAAGCATCCATCCATCAGCTTGTGTGTTGGAACTGCTCAAAGAGTCTACCACTAGATTGTGCTCTGAGGGAATGCAAGTTGCCTGAAAAGTTACCTGATACCAGAAACTAGATCCCAGACCTGAAGAGCTAGCTGGCAAAGAAGGTAGGATCTTGTAGCCCCTTGCTTGCTGACACACTGCATCACTGTGATATTGTCTGTGAAAACTTTGAGGGGCCCCGGATGAACGAGCATATGAAAAGCCTGAAGAGATAGAAACAGAACCCTCATCTCCTTGATGCTGAAGTGGTCCAACTTATAATGAAGAGGCCAGAGACCCTGACCTTGACGGTGCCAAAGGATGCTCCCTACAACCTGTCTGAGGCATCTGTCAAGAGCTCTTGAGTTGGGAGTGGAGACTGGAAAGTAAGCCCAAGATCGAAAGAAAGCTGATGAATCCACCGACTGAAGCTTGAGCTTGAGACAAAGAAGAAAGGAAACCAGGAAGTCCGGGGGTGACAATGTTGAAGCCACATTAACTTGAGGTACCACTGAAGCTTCATCATATATAACCTGGCTAGAAGTAACATAGGAAGGCTGGACACCATAAACCCAAACAAGTCCCTGGCCGTGACTGAATCCAGAAGAGGAGACTGGAAAAAGGAAATCAGAGACAGGGCCTTGGGGGTAGGCAGAGATGCCAGCATGGGGACGGTTTGGATCCTGCAACTAATGCTCAAGCCCAGACTCTGCAGCAGGGAAATGTTGAACTGGAAAACCTGAAGTAGAGCTTCGGGGACGAAGCTTGAATGAGAAGATCGTCCAGCTAAGGAAAGCTCTGAACCCCTCTCATCCTGCAAAAAGTAAGGACAGGAGCTAGGCATTTGGTGAATACCCTTGCGGCAGTAGAAAGGGCAAAGCAGGAATTGAAAATTCAAGGAAGAAACAGAGAAATCAAACATTTTCTCAAAAGGGATGGAGGGGATATGACGGTAGACATCCTTGAGATCCCAAGGGACCAGAAAGGCCTGGGAAAGAAGAGGAATAAAGTTTGATGAACAACATCTGAAAAGAAAGGAAACTCGGAAAGGTGTTGATCTGAGAAAGGTCCAGAACTGGTCCCCAGGTGCTCTCCCTTCCTGGGAATCAGAAATGTTCTGGAATAAAACAAAAACTCTTTCCTGGGAAGGGGGCACAGCTTGAATGGTGCTCTGGGTCAATAGAGAATGAAGCATCTCTGGGAAGAAAGGAAGCTGTTCTTGAGGAGTGCAATGCCTAGAAAGGGAGGAACAGACTGTCCACCAGGTGTATTTCATGGTTTGGAAATGGAGAGAACCCAAGAATCTGTTAATTGACCCTTGAACCCAAGAACCTGTTAATTGATCCTTAACCAATTTGGAAGAGACAGAGAAAGACAAAGGGACAAGGCAACTCATCCGATGGAAAAGGGAAGCAAATCATCAAATGGAACCCGGCTTGTCCTGAATAGGTGGTTCTTGAGAAATATGTTTGTGTAGATTTAATGGGAGGCAGGTGTCTAGACCCCTTTTTACCCTGGGAGGGTGAGAATGTCTGCGAAAAAAAGCAGATTTGAAAGGGTAATTCCTCTGAAACTTTGGAAGAATAACATCAAGAATAATGTCTCGTAACAGGACCAAATGCAGCAGCCCTGGAAGATGCATCAGCTGCATCATAACTACATTTAACAGAGTGGTGGACAACTCATCAGGCATCTTGTAAAATCAAAATCTGCAAGGTTTCTTAGGAGATGGGGAATGAGAATCAGGAGCTACAGAAGCTCCTGAAAAGGTATCCAGGAGGGCAGCCAGAATTGGAGGAACTGCGCAAGACTTGGGAGACTCTTTCTGGAGGAACTCATAATACCTCTTCTGGATGTCAGAAACCTAAGAACAATCCCACTTAAAGAATTTCATCAAACAGGAAACAGTGTCCCCAAAGGAGAGTTCCTCTAATGGGGAATATGGACTAATAGAATCCTCTTCCTCTGAACTACAGTCCAAGAGGGAAGGGATCTGAGAAGAGTTGGATAACAACTCTTCACCTAATCCTGATCCTTATCAGAGGAATCCTGCTTCCTAGGCCATTTAAGAGGAGTGGAAGACCAGGGAGTATCAGGCACAGAGACCCCTTGAGGAGGCTTTAAAGCAATTAAAGCACTAAACAATCCCAGAGTAAAATACTACCATTCTTGCTGGGGATCCTTGACTGCTGGGGAAATATGCTTGGTTTACGGTTTCTTTTTCTGTGGGATGTCCACACCAAAAACCCTGGGAAGGTTGGACGTTTGCTGACATTCAATAAGCATAGTAAGGATCTCCTCTCTCACCAAGATCTGCAGAATCTCCCTCGGTCCCTTGGATATAATCAGCTGAGGATTCCCCTCAACATCAAGAGGAAACATCTGAAAAAGCCTCAGAGGACACGCGAGAAATCAAATCCATGTCTGCCTCCGTCAGGGTTGCTTCGGAAGAATCTGAAGCAATGACTGGACAATGATCCTCCAGGCTTTCACTGTCCTCAAGAGAGACATCCAGAAGAGGCTGCAGAGCAGCTGTATCAGACCTGAGACTTTGGCCTTTTTTTTGCCAGGCAGCTGACCCTCGGGACAGGAAGACTTCTCCATAGCACCCTGAGCCAACAGGTTAACTCATTGGTTTTCAAGGTAAACAGACACGGAGGAGAGGCGAATACATAAGTTCTTAGAAACAAATGCTTGGCAGATAGAACATTGCATATGGTCATAGGAAGCACCCAGCCAAAAGACATACTGGTTGTGATGATCTTTATGGGTAATCAGTCTCCCAAACTGACATTTTCCCTTTCTGGATGAAATGAATCCAACATTAAAAATAAAACAGAAAATGAGGAAGAACCCCAATGGGGCACTTATCTGAAAAACAGGTTTGTAACCAGCACAGAAGAAAGGTGTTCAGACCTGCGGCAAAGAAGTTCTTTAGTGTGGGCATCCAAACTGTCACCTTTATACCCTACACCCTGCATGGGGAGCATACATGCGAAGTATGGTACCTGTAGATACTAAAGGCTTTGGTATACTGGCCAGTCTTTTGGCTATCCTTGGCAGGAGATCCCTTACGTTAGGAATACTGCAACAGCGATATGGAAGGACATCATATGTTTTGGGAGTATAATGAGTAGGCATATTACAGTCCTGTTTATACTGTTTGCCATGAACAGGCTGTTTTAAATTTAAAAAATACATACGTTTTCCACGCCTACTTCTAAGTGTATAAAAGCTGATATGTTTAACTCTTCTGGAGTACCACTGAGGTGTGGATAACTGTTTTCTAAGCTGAAACTGCACTTTTTTCTCCTTCATTGTGGTTATTAGTTATTTTTGGAGATGGATGGTGCTTCCAGTACGACGGGAGCTTCAGGGCTTAGTAGCAGCAATTGTGGTGAGGTTTCTAAGCTTGTGGGACAGCTGTCTCAGTTGATAGGTGTGCTTACACCTCTCTGCCAATCGTTTCTCAAGCACATTCCATTCCTTGCAACCAGGAAGCTGGAATGCTTCGTATACCTAGGAGAGCATTATCGGATGGTGGAATAGGGCTCTTGCCCTCTACCAGCTCTGTTACTGGTTCATCTCAGCAGCGACGAGAATGCAGTGGGTTTCCCAAGGTTTTTCTCAGCAACAATGCAAAAGGACTTAACCAGCGAGAAGGAAGGAGCAGCCTTGTGTGATCAGGAGCTTCGCTAATAAGAGGTGATTATAATTTTCACAATAATAGCCAAGTGACTTTGAATGACTGGCTAACAAGAAAGTTTAACTTTAGTTCTTTAAATGGTCATAATAATGTATACGGTCGCTCATATAATGAGAATGTTCAGACCTTGAATGATTTAATTTACAAATATAAAAGTTTGGAAATGGACAATGATTATTTAAATGAATGTATTGAGATAGGTATAATCCCCAAGGGACTTAGACTGTGGAAATTTCCCAACAATGTGCAAGATGACTCTGAATTCCACCATGATTTGGTGGGGATGTTTGACAGACGGGGTTTTGAATTATTGAAAGCCATTATAAAGCAAAATGAGAAGCACATGTTAACTTTAATGAAAAATATTGAAAATATTAATGAAAGTGTTGTGAATGACTTGCTTTTTACTGTTGGTGAACATAAAAAGAAATATTTTTAACTAAGGGGACAGACTGACAGCAAATGTAAGCAAATAAACATTTGGAAAAAAAAAGAAAGATGGATAGAGACAGGCAGGAATACTCACAAGAGAGTCACTACCCTAGACCTAGGTTTGTCAACAACCATTTTTCTGGGGAGAACTTGAGCCTCTTGGGGGGAGAAATGGAGTAATAGGTGTGACGCCCATGCCCTTGGCCCAGCAATCAAGGACCCTCAATCCTCACCACTAACACCAGAGAGAGCGTCTCATATATGAGAAAAGGATAACAAATACACACAGTAAAGTGCAATTTCCCTTAAGAGCACACAGAGATCACAGTCAGTCCAGGGCTGGTTGCTCCCTTGCACCCCAGGTCCCCAATAAGACTCCCCACTGGCACAGCTATAGGGTCCAGATCTCAGCCCAGCTGGGCAAGCTAAAATCTCCAGCACCCTCTCTGTCCAACCAGCACTTCATGTCCCTGCCCAAGTAGCTGACATACACACTCTGAGATAAGTTTATACAACCACACAGACACTTCTGGGGAAGGCTGGCACAGGTTCTCCAGCTGTGCCCCTTTTACTCCAACTATACAGTAGTACCCTGCCACCACCCAGCTAATATTTATCAGATACCCAAAGGCCCTTAAAAGGGGGTCCAATTATTACTGTGCAATATTATTATCCAATTGGTAAGTGTGACTAATCAGTCAAAGCTTATTTGAAGTGACCTGGACAATAAACTCTATAAATGTGCAATGTACTCTAGAGCTTAAATTATCTCTACACAAACCAGCCACGGTTAAAAAGGTTTTAAAATATTTAATAATAAATTAAAACCACAAAACAATACTTTCTACTACACAGTCAGTGCTAGTCAAGAGTTCAGAGATGCACAGTCAGTGCTAGTCAAGAGTTCAGAGATCACACAGAAATACTTAAAATAAATCAGTAGTACCAGTTCTGACATCACAGAAAAACACTTAGTCTAAACTTTATAATTCCTAGCTATTGCTACAAGAAAACATACTTCTAAGATAACTTACTTATAGAGCAAAGCAGAGTGCTGTGAGTTGGATAGTCCAGGCAAAAATGCTTACAGTCTTTCTCTGAGCAATAGTTTTTAAAATCACTAACAAACATTTCTGCTGGGCCCTCCCAGATTACATCATTTTCCACACTTTGGTTTCCCAGTATACACATTACATCATTTTTGACACTTAGCCTGGGGTTCCCAGGCCAACAGGCTACATTATTTAGCAAGCTAACACCTGCTCAGGAAGGTACAACAATAAAAGACATTTCACATGTACCCTCTAGTAATTATTCCTTAAGTTAAAACAATAGAAAGAATGTGCTAGCTCAGACCAAATGGCTCTGAGCTCTGCAGATCAAAGGACATACAAGGCAATTTTAATTTTCAAAGAACAGATGTGAAATGCTTGACTTAGTTTTCTTTACAGCAGAGGGCAATGTTGCCACATTGTTGAAGTTCAACATTTAACAGCCTATTCTTTCATTTAAGAAAGCCAGCCTGTATCCTACATTGATATTTACAAATGATAGAATTATCTGCACAATTCTACCTGGCTAGGCTGGCAGCCTTCACACTTCTCTACCAGTCATCACAACAGGAAGATATTCATGATATGAATACAGGGGAGAATGTTGTTAGTAACTATGATTACTCCCCACCATTGAATGACCCTTTTGCATACCCCACCCCCCCCTTCCGGAGGTCAGAAAGGATATGGAACTTGCAACCTGTATACCAGCAATGGGACGAAAGGAGGGGGAGAGGCAGGGGGAGATTTTGAGTGAAAATAGGTTGAATTCTGTTATAGTGAAGGAGGGTTTTAAAAATTCCTACCAAGGATTTAATATTTTCAACTACAGTGAAATGGAAGTGGAAACACGACACTTTCAACTCCTCTCTTAGGCTTGAATTTTGTTCCGACCAGAAAATGTGACGAGTAAGGTGATTATTGATGTTAAACTGTTTTTGAGAAAAATTAACTTTCAATTGGTCTTTGATGAGGGACTGGAAATGAGGGATAGTGACACGAGTTCACAAAAAAGAAGTGTCTACAACCCACCCCTACATCCCCAGTTGAAAAACCTAGAAAATTCCATTGAACATGAACTCAGAGCAACAATGAGTAAGAATAGGTTTCCCTCTAACTTAACTCAGGTGGAAAAGGAAACTTTAGTTGAGATGAAGAATAACCGGCAACTAAGGTTTATAAAGCCTGACAAGGGGGGAGGGGTTGTTTTAATGAATAATGTGATGTATGAGGCAAAATTGGAACACTTATATGATGAGAATAAATATTCCCAAGTCTCTATTAATGAAATTAACATAGCCTACAAAAAGATATACGTGGCTTTGTATGATTTATTATTGGAATGTTTTATAGACAGGAAGCTATACGAATTTTTGCAGAATCCATGCCCACGAGTTCCTTCTAAATTTGGAATACCAAAAACTCACAAAAATGTCCATGACCCACCCCCTAAGGCCGAATATGGCTGCAGAGAGATCTGTCACATCCCCTTTGGTAAGGTACATGGATATAAAACTAAAACATTTGGTAATGACAAATGAGATGTTGTTAAAGGACTCGCGGGACTTTATAAGGAGTAATAAACAAGAAATGTTTAGTGAGGATTTAATTTTCATCACTATAGATATTGTGGATTTATTTGGCTCAATACCTCATGCTATTGGCATTGAATGGTTTGAGGAATACCTAAGAGAAGATACACATTTAAACTCTGATGAGATACATATTTGTATGCAACTGATGGAATTGTTTTTTAAAAAATAATTACATTTTCTTTCAGGGAGAATTTTTTCAGCAGACCAGTGGAGTGGCAATGGGGGCAAGGTGTGATGTATGCCAACCTGATATGTGTTGTGCTTTCTTACTGCATTAAAACTGTGTTAAGCCCATAAACTGTTTCCTGTCTTCTGGAGTTCCACTGAGGTGTGGATAACTGTTTTCTAAGCTGCAACTGCACCTTTTTCTCCTTCATTGTGGTTAAAAGCTGATATGTTTAACATTGTTAAAATATTAGTGATTTTTTGTTACTGAGGATCGCTTATCTGTGACGAATAAAGGCTTGTTGCTTTGGAACATCACCTGGGTTTCATGATTTTTGGAAATTACTGTGACTGAGCTCATCAACGAAGTTTTAAGACCACTAGTTTCTCTGTTTTTTATTTTTTCCTCAACACTCATGGTGGTGAGGCTGGAACTAGACATATTCCTGTGCTTGTTCATTTTTTTGTTTCTTATTTTAAAAATTCCTTACAGAGTACTCTGTCAGAAATATTGTGTAAGCAAATGGTTATAATTAAGGATATGTTTTTTGAGCTGGAAAACAGGATCTGAATTGCCTAGCCATACTAAGGCCTTATTAAGTTTAATTATGTTGGCCGCTAAAAAAGCAGCTACCAGAAAACGGAAATCAAAGTCTAAACTAGCTGTATTTGAAGTACTGAATATTATAAAAGAAACAAAATAATTGGAAGAGGGATCTTTAGAATAGGGAAGGAAGAAATTACATATAAATAAATGGAAATTGTGTGTTCAATACATGCAGAATAATGTTCAGGACAAGGGGGCGTTAGGTTTAAGGGAAGGCAGTAATTCAGCAATTTTAACTAATGTTGGAATGATGATAATTACAAAGAAAAGATGTGTGGTGTATAATGCATGTCAATGGAAAATATGATCATGTTTTTTTCTTTTTTGTTATTGTACATTTGCCTAGGTCTTAAAAAAAGAAATGATGTCTTACCATAACGTTCCATCTGTGTTGTTCATCTTCTTTCATTCATCACTGATGGGTTTGGTTTCGAGCCCTTGGAACTGAGTCGGCCTTTTTATCAAGCTCGCACCAGCCAAAAAACTCTCGAGCTAAATGTCTACCCAGAATGCCCTTCTCCCTGCTACCTCAGATCGAGTTTGCTAGAGAAGAGGAAGTAAAGCAGAGGCCACTTCTGCACAACTACCCTAGGGCACCACTTAGACCCAAAGCATCCACCAGGAGCCTTTGGAGAAGGAAGGAGGGTGAGAAGTGATGAATGAAAGAAGATGAACACACAGATGGAACATTATGGTAAGACATAACTTCTTTATCTGATGTTGTCAATATTCTTTCCAGTCATCACTGATGGGACAGAATCCCAAGTTACCTTGAAGTCCATGGGCAGCCTTTATGGAAGAACATTCCTGAGTACCACTGAGCCGAAAGCAGCTCTCCCTCTGGAGACCAGGTCCAATTTGTAATGATTGATAAAGGTATGAGGCTTAACCCAAGTAGCTGCTGCACAGATGTCATCCATGGAAGCCCTGGAATGGAAAGCTACAGATGTTGCCATACATCTAGTGGAGTGAGCTTTAACTTTTGGCACAGGTTCATTACTGAGGGAGTAGATGAAAAGTACAGTTGTGTACACTTACCATAAATGTAGATGTTCGAGTGTATTCATTGTTGCAGTCATTACATTTGGGTAATCTGCTTGCAGGTTGCCCTAAGTCGGCCTGATTAATAAAGTCTTGGGTTCTGCATCGGTTGCTGTCCCTTCTTCCATGACATCAGGTCATCAGGGGTATAAAACATGCAGCCGGCACCATTACATCAGTTTTTCTTGCCCCAGATGTCAGGTGCCCCCCCTAATGGGGAGCAAATAAACATAAAAACACAAAGGTATACTTCCAACAAAAAGCAAATACACCAAAATGGCTTTTAAGCATAGTAAAAGAAAGTAGAGGTATAGCCAGAAGAAGTTAGGGGGCTGGAGGGAGGCTAACCAGGACTGCAACAGTGAATACACTCAAACATCTACATTTATGGTAAGTGTACACAACTGTACTATGTTCTTCCTGTTTTACTGTTGCAGTCATTACATTTGGGTAGATTCCCAAAGCTATGGTTGGGAGGAGGAGTTTATATAGCATTAGGGACAACTATAAGGCCCTGCAAGACAGCAGTGGCAAAGCCAGCTCTGGATTTAGAAAAAATTGGCAAATGATAATGCTTGGTGAAAGTATGTACAGAACTCCAGGTAGCACCTTCTAGGATGTCCCTGGTAAAAACACCTCTAAGAAAGGTTGCAGAAGTAGATGCAGTCCTGGTGGAGTGAGATCTGATCCCCTGGGGGATAGGTTTTCCATGGTGCTTATAGCAGAAATGAATGCAATGGCTTATCCATTTAGACATGGTTTGTTTTGAAATAGCCTTCCCCTCTGCCCCTGCAGCAAATGCTAGCAGCAGTTGTTCAGATTTTCTTCGAGGTTTAGTCCTGTCCATGTAGAATCTAAGCTGTGTGTGCACATCCAAGAAATGTAGAATCCGTTCCCCTTTGTTCTGTGGATTGGGAAAGAAGGTTGGCAAAGGAATGGACTGATTAAGAGCCACACTGGATACCACCTTGGGCATGAAGGATGCATTGGTCCTGAGTGACACCCTGTCCACATGAAAGATGATGAAAGGCTCCACTGCCATAAGGGCCTGTAATTCAGAAACCCTTCTAGCTGAAGTGATTGCTAAAAGGAAAGTTGTTTTCCAAGAAAGAAATTTTAAGTCTGCAGTAGCAGCTGGCTCGAAAGGAGGTAGAGTGAGTTTCTCAAATAAAAAACTTAAGGTCCCAGGCAGGGGTTGGAACTATCCTGGGTGGTCTCATAATTTTGGCCCCTCTGCAATACTGCTTGAGCAGAGGATGAGAGAAGAGGGGAGGTTCGGTGTTATAATGAGCTGAAATGGCTGAGATGTGGATTTAATGGCGGAAAAAGACAGGCCCTTGTGAAGCATCTCAGTTAATTATTGCAAAATCTGAGGTAAATTGGGCAATGCTGTGCTCATCCCTTGAGACTGGTTCCAGACACAGAATCTTTTCCATTTTTCAGCATAAGATTTTCTAGTACTAGGCCTCCTTGCCTCTAAGAAGACATCCATCACAGGTTTGCTGAGGGATGATAAGGTTGAGTTTAAGTAATTAGCCAGGCTGCAAGGTTCAATGTTGGAAGCTGAGGGTGCAAAACCTGTTTCTCCTGCTGAGACAGCAGGGAAGGGGTCTGAGGCAGGTGCCATGGAAATAAGTGCGACACACTGCACAGCAGGGGGTACTACCAGTGCTGGCGTGGCCAGTCTGGAACAATCAAAATCATCCTTGGTTTGTCCTGTTTGACTTTTAGTAGAACTTTGGAGAGCAGAGGCAGCGGGGGGAAGGCGTAGACTGATAGGTTTTTCCAGCTGAAGGACAGAGCATTCACTTTCCAGGTGTGTTTGTGGGGAGTCCTTGTACAAAACTTGTCCAACTGGTAGTTCTGTGGGGAGGCAAATAGGTCTATGTCTGGGCTCCCTCATTCGCTTGTCAACATGTTGAAAATCCTTGGTTCCAGTTTCCACTCATGTGGGTCCATGAGGATTCTGCTTAGTCCGTCTGCCAGTGTATTTAACTTTCCTGGCAAGAATTGAGCTTGTAGGTGCACTTGGTAGCTCAAGGCTGTGTTCCACGATGCCATGGCAATCTCTGCATAGGGGGTAGGAATGTGTACCCCCCTGCTTGTTTATGTACCACATAACCGTGGTGTTGTCCGTCTTTACCTTTAGTTGTCCCGGAAGAATGTAGTCCTTGAAGGTTGTCAGAGCATTCTGTACAGCCAACATTTCTTTTTGATTGATACGTAAGTGCATTTAACTTGGGTTCCATTTGCCCTGAATGCACTTCCCTGCCAGGTGAGCCCCCCATGCACAGTCTGATGCATCTGTTGTTAGGGTTTGGGTGGCAGGGGGTAGTGTGGATGGTAGTCCCCTGTTTTGGTGGCAGGCCTCTGCCCACCAGAGGAACTCTAGGCGTAGGCAAGGTATGACTGGAAACATTGTTTCTAGGCTGTGAGAATGTTGACTCCATAGGCTTTTTAGATACCACTGTAGCTTCCTCATATGCAGTCTTGCATATAGAATTACAAGAATGCAGGAGGCCATGAACCCCAAGGCTTGCAGTATTTGTCTTGCAGATAGCAGGGTTTTTGTGGCCACTTGTTTGAAATAGGTTATCAAATGAATTTGCTTTTCTGGCGTGAGGTAAGCCATCTGGGAAGTTGTATTCAAGCTTGCTGCCAGGAATGTAATTTGTTGACAGGGTATCGGTTGTGATTTACTTTCATTTCTGGTGTACTTTTTTACAAACGCCAGATGATTCAAACGTATGGTCTGGCTTTCTGCCTGAATTAGACAATCGTCCAGGTATGGGTATATCTGAATACTTCTTTGCCTGCAAAATGCAATAACTGGAGCCAGGCACTTTGTGAATACCCTGGGCGCAGTAGACAAGCCAAAGGGCAATGCAGAAAATTGACAGTGCGTGTAGTCTGCTTTGAAGCACAGGTATCTTCTGCAAGATTCCCTGATTGGGATGTGCAGGTATGCTTCTAGTGTTGCCAACCAGGCGTCTTTGCCTAGCATAGGAAGTAATTGGTGAAGAGTCAGCATCTTGAATTTTGGAATCTCCAGAAAGGTGTTTAGAGTAGACAGGTCCAGGATTGGATGCCATGATTTGTTTTTTCTGGGTACCAGCAAAAGTCTGGACTAGAAACCTTGTCCCTTTTCCTCTTCTGGTACCAGTTGAACCCATGCTTAAGAGAGAAAGTACTTGTTTTTGAGCCTCTGCCCACTGATTTGGGGGCAGGTCTGGCCACCCATTTGGTGTTGGCAACGTGTGGAAATGAAATCTGTGTCCCTGGGACACTATATTTAAAACCCATTTGTCCTGAGTTATGAGTTCCCAGTTCTTTGCATGAAGAGCAATCTTTCCCTCCAAAGGGGTGGTCAGAAGATAAGTGCTCGAAATTTTAAAAGGAAGTCATTGAGACTGTTTACTATAGGGGGGTGTCTTGTTATTCAAAAATCACACAGAAGTCACTAAATTCGCTAAAATTTAATCAAAAGCTTTCGGGCTATCCACCCTTCATCAGCATATAAAACTAATAAATTCATCACATTTAAATAGAGGTCCAAATAAAATCACATGATCAAGCCAGCCATACAAATCCCACATATACTTTAACATCAATCAAATCATAAATTATACATAAATAAATACTTTTCAACATATTCAAACCATATATTACTTATAACAGCTTACTAATAACTATATAAAAAAAGCATAAACAATGATGTTAGAAATATTAGAATCCTAAAATCTTCAGGTGTACATATGATAGTTCTTCATATATTTTCTCTCTGCCTTTTTACCAATATGGGCTTCAGACTAACAGTACTATTCAAGCCTGGTGGTATATCAGCTTGTAACCTAACTATCCATTCATATTCTCTTAATTCTAGGATGTTATTTACATCACCCCCTCTTAAACCCATATTCAATACACATATACACCTAAATTTAAACGTATGTGTATGAAACTCCATAATGTGCTTATACAAACCATTATTCTGTACTTTCCTTTTTATTTCTGACCTATGCCTATGTTCAATTATACGGTCTTTTAATTTTCTCATCGTCTTTCCTACATAAAATGCCATACAATATGTGCATGTCGCTAAATATACTAATTTTGTCGTGTTACAATTTGCTTTACAATTAAAAACAAACTTTTCCTTAGTAACAGGATGCTGAAAGCATTCATTTGAATCAAAAATATCTATACAGCATGTACAATTGTGGCATTTGTACGTTCCCACTCTACTTTGAGATATCACTTCTTTATTCTTAAAATCTTTATAACATAGCATCTGCTTAAGTGTCTGATGGTTTCTGTAAGCAAATCTGGGTTTCAAACCTATCAAATCTTTTATTTCTGGCATTGCCAATAATATTATCCAATTGTGTCTATAATTTTACATACTTCTTTTGTATTCCCATTGTATGTAGTTGTATATCTTACCATATTATTATTCTTATTTATTTCTTGCAGGCCCATCTCTTGTGATGATTCTAATGTATTATCACTAAAGGTGGGTTTATATTTATCTTTCCTACATAAAAGTACCTCATTATATATAGTATTTATACTCTGTAACAGATAACCATTTTTAATAAATTCTTCCTTCATCTTATTAGCTTGGTCTACAAAGTTATTATCTTCTGTATTTAATTTACTAACTCTTTATTAGTTGTGATTTAACTGGGTCAGTGCTTAGAAGGCATGCTTGGTTTAAGGAGCATTATTTGCATGTTCATGTTAAAGGTAAATTGTTGGAAGCTCCTTTAAATCCGGACCGCCTGCTTGGCAACGAGGCTGAAGAAGTTCCTAAAAAGACAGAAGATAAAGCTAAATCTATGCAAACTGTTAAAGATTTTTTTTGCAAGTGCAACCTCCTAGGTTTAGTAGGCACTGGCCTACTAAGAATTGGTTCTTTCCAGCCTCTTCCAGGTCTTCTCAAACCAAACCCAGACACATCAAAACCCCCAGGTTTCAGTCCCAGGGGACTGTCAGAACTAAGCAGCGGGGGGCCTCTACTTCCAAATCTGGGAATAACAAGTCACCTTTAACTGGTTACAGGGTTCTTCAAAAATCACACAAAAGTCACTAAATTCGCTAAAATTTAATCAAAAGCTTTTGGGCTATCCACCCTTCATCAGCATATAAAACTAATAAATTCATCACATTTAAATAGAGGTCCAAATAAAATCACATGATCAAGCCAGCCATACAAATCCCACATATACTTTAACATCAATCAAATTATAAATTATACATAAATAAATACTTTTCAACATATTCAAACCATATATTACTTATAACAGCTTACTAATAACTATATAAAAAAATAGCATAAACAATGATGTTAGAAATATTAGAATCCTAAAATCTTCAGGTGTACATATGATAGTTCTTCATATATTTTCTCTTTGCCTTTTTACCAATATGGGCTTCAGACTAACAGTACTATTCAAGCATGATGGTATATCAGCTTGTAACCTAACTATCCATTCATATTCTCTTAATTCTAGGATGTTATTTACATCACCCCCTCTTAAACCCATATTCAATGCACATATACACCTAAATTTAAACGTATGTGTATGAAACTCCATAATGTGCTTATACAAACCATTATTCTGTACTTTCCTTTTTATTTCTGACCTATGCTTATGTTCAATTATACGGTCTTTTAATTTTCTCGTCTTTCCTACATAAAATGCCATACAATATGTGCATGTCACTAAATATACTAATTTTGTCGTGTTACAATTTGCTTTACAATTAAAAACAAACTTTTCCTTAGTAACAGGATGCTGAAAGCATTAATTTGAATCAAAAATATCTATACAGCATGTACAATTGTGGCATTTGTACGTTCCCACTCTACTTTGAGATATCATTTCTTTATTCTTAAAATCTTTATAACATAGCATCTGCTTAAGTGTCTGATGGTTTCCGTAAGCAAATCTGAGTTTCAAATCTTTTATTTCTGGCATTGCCAATAATATTATCCAATTTTTTTCTATAATTTTACATACTTCTTTTGTATTCCCATTGTATGTAGTTGTATATCTTACCATATTATTATTCTTATTTATTTCTTGCAGGCCCATCTCTTGTGATGATTCTAATGTATTATCACTAAAGGGTTTATATTTATCTTTCCTACCTAAAAGTACCTCATTATATATAGTATTTATACTCTGTAACGGATAACCATTCTTAATAAATTCTTCCTTCATCTTATTAGCTTAGTCTACAAAGTTATTATCTTCTGTATTTAATTTACTAACTCTTATTAGTTGTGATTTAAGAATTCCCTTGAATGTATGTGGGGCATGCATGCTACTCCTTTTCAAATATCTAGCCGCATGTACTTCTTTCTTATAAACCATGGTTTCCTATATAAATTCACATCTAGAAACACTATATTCTGAGACGAAGAAACCATCTTAAATTTCAAAAAACTTGTGGTGTCATTTAAATATGTAACATAACTTTCCAAATCTGTAGTTGTACCACTCCAAATAAAGAAACAATCATCCACAAATCTACAATAACACTTCACATTACTATTAAGCCTATTACAATTACTTAACACATATTGCTTTTCCCAATGGTACAACACTAAATTTGCAAATGTATTCGCCACAGGTGTGCCCATGGCTACACCTGTTGTTTGCAGATATGGAACATTATCAAATATGAACACATTTTTAGTCAAAACCAGTTCAAGAAGCAAACAGATGTTCTCCACTTCACGTGGTTGTAAAGCTGATTCTGCATAAAGAAAATTCCTTATTGCTTCCACTCCATAATCTATGGGAATGACTGTAAATAATGATGCTATGTCAAGCGTTACGAAGAAACTAAAATTAGTTTCCCGTTCATACCACATGTAAAGCTTTTCCAAAAAATGTGTAGTATCCTTTATAATGCTAGTATATTTAGGTAAATACCTGGCTAGTGTTTTCTGTAAATATTCAGATATGGGCTCAGTTATCCAGCCTTTACCTGAGACTATAGGCCTCAACGGCGGATCTTCCAAAGATTTGTGGATCTTGGGAATTCCATATATTTGTGGTACTTTAGGGCAAGATACTGTGAAGTAATTAAATAGTTCTATGGATATGTCTTGATTCAATTGCATCTCATAGATTGTCATGTTTACTTGTGAAACATGGCTTTTTATCACTGCAAAGGTTATTCGTTTAAATGTTGTCGTATCTGCCAAGAAATTCCTAAATTGATCCATATATTCTATCTTATCCATAACTATGGTTGCCCCACCCTTATCTGCTTGCTTAATGATTATATCATCATTGCTTTTTAGTTGTAATAGAGCTTTATATTCTTTGTAAGACTTGTGATTTAAGAATTCCCTTGAATATATGTGGGGCATGCATGCTACTCCTTTTCAAATATCTAGCCGCATGTACTTCTTTCTTATAAACCATGGTTTCCACTTTGTCCTGTTTCCTATATAAATTCACATCTAGAAACACTATATTCTGAGACGAAGAAACCATCTTAAATTTCAAAAAACTTGTGGTGTCATTTAAATATGTAACATAACTTTCCAAATCTGTAGTTGTACCACTCCAAATAAAGAAACAATCATCCACAAATCTACAATAACACTTCACATTACTATTAAGCCTATTACAATTACTTAACACATATTGCTTTTCCCAATGGTACAACACTAAATTTGCAAATGTAAATTTTGTAAAATACAAAAAATGAACATAAACATGTATATGTTAACTCAAAACATGAAAATCATCTCAATAAATGTTCATTTTTTGTATTTTGTTTATTGAATGTATTACTTGGATAGGTTTAAAACATGTTTATTATATATAATATACATATATTTATTTTGGAGGTTTGGTTCTTTAATAGGAGGCTTGGTTTTAAAAGGAAATGATGTCATTCTAATTAACTCTTTTATATTTAAATATGAGCACATTTGTAACTTGCATTGTCTGATGAAGTTTACGTAATGCAGTAAACGAAAGCGCTCACTTTAATTTTTATATTTGGTTTTCAGTGTGGTTTTTTCTTCCTTTGTGTGTTTTTGACCCTGGCTAAATGCAGAAGGAAGGGGAACCAATGCTGTCTTGGCCAAAAGGGAGTCACCAACAAGATTTTTGGTTTGTCCTGCTGAATTTTCAACAGGACTTTTTGTAAGATTGGGAAGGGGGAATGCATAGAGAAACATCCCCCTTCCATGAGATAGAAAATGCATTAGTTGCCCTCACTAGGGGCTGGGTGCCCCGGTACAAAAGTGTGAAAGCTGTCTGTTCAAAGAGGAGGCAAACCGATCTATTTGTGGTACACCCCATGTGTGGACTATGTCCAGGAACGGTTCCCCTTCACAAGATCGAATTCCTATAAACTCAAAAGTCATAACCCCGAAGCCAGAATCTCCAGTTTACAGAAACTCAAAAATGTGAAGGGGAAAAAAAAAAAAAAAACACCTTTCTAATGTTTTTGCCCACCCCACTTAAATATTCCTACTCCGAGATCGCACTACAGTGAAGGAAAGGGAAATCTCCCGTTCCGCACTATATGCATAAGCGCAAAACAGAAGACATCCCAGTCCTCCACTATAGTGCAGTCATGCAGCTCTTAGATGACAGATGCAAGGGTGCAGGGGGACCTAGCCCCCTGCAAAAAGGTAACTGAACTCTTTTTTTTTTCTAACCCTAAACTTCCCATTCACAATTTCTAGTGAATGGAAGTTCGAGATTCTGGTCTCGAGCTTATGCATTTCGAGCTTTCATTCATTCGATCTTGTGAAGGGGAACCCCAAGAACACCTCCCTGTGTAGCATCCATTCGTGGGATAGTGACATGGACCTGCTCAAAGTGTCTGCCTGAATGTTCTGAGCTGAGGGAATGTGGACTGCCTACAGGGTGACACCATGTTCGGCCGCCAGCTCCCAGACCTGGAGTGGAAGTCTGCATGGCAAGTAAGATTTTGTTCCGCCCTGTTTGTTCACATACCAGAGAACTGTAGTGTTGTCTGTGATCAACTTCAGGGGGCCTTGCTTCAGAATGTGATAGAAGGCTCTCAGTGCAAAGATGATGGCCTTCATCTCTCTGTTGTTGATGTGTTCCCTCTTGAATGGGCCTGTCCATGTGCCTTGTACCTTCAAGCTGCCCATAGCAGCTCCCCAAACCCAGGTTTATGGCATCCGTGTACATTTTCTGGACTGGGGGTGAGGAGTTGTAGGGGAAGCCCTGAGTTGAGAGAGACTTGATCCATCCACCAAAGGATTTCTTTCCTTTGGGATGGTAGGAAGGGAATGGTGTGGTCCAATAGGTGGGAGTGGTGGGTCCATGTGGAACTCAGGTACCACTGACGTTTTCTCATGTGGAGTCTTGTCAGTGTTAACATGGTTATAGTAGAGGCCACATGTCCAAGGAGTCTGAGATATTCTCTTGCTGTCATTGCAGTTACGTGAAGGACAGACAGCAGGTATTCCTTCAGGCTTTCCACCTTTTTGGGTGGAAGAAATGCTTTCATAACATCCTGTCCTGATTCTGCACCCCCAGGAAAACTTGGCCCTGGGAGGGGTTTAGTTTTGACTTGGGGAAAATGATTTTGAAACCCACAGACTGCAGGATAAGTAGGGAAGTGGAACAACCTGCTTGAATCAGGAGGTTACCCAGGTATGGAAACATCTGAATCCCTTGGACCCTGCAATATGCTACGACTGGAGCCAGACACTTGGTGAATACCCTTGGAGCAGTAGATAGTTCAAAGGGTAAAGCACAGAAATAAAAATGCGAGGAACCCATAGAGAAGAGTAAATGCTTCCTGTAATTGGGCCTTATGGGGATATGCAGATATGCATCTTTGATGTCCAAAGGAGCCAGAAATGCCTGAAGCATTAGCAGGGGGGAAAAGAGAGTGGGGCTGAATTGTCTACGGGTGCATACAGCAGTTTAGCCCTGATATCATCAGGTAGGGGTTGGAGTGTCAGCCAAGAGTACCTTCTGAGCACTGAGGTGGAAGCTGCAGATCTCACTAAGGCCTCTGCAGCATCATAACTGTATCTGATAGAGTGTCTTGTCACTTGAGAGGACAAGGAGATGAGATTAGACATTTGAGTCTTAGTAGGCGAGTCTGGGAGATCAGCCAAAAGTTTAGAAACCTGATTCAAAAGGGCCAGGGCATACTTTGATATGTGTAACTGGTAGTTAATAGCCATAAAGGCCAAAGGGGCAGAGGTGTATACCTTTGTGCCAATGCATTCCATGGTCCTACTGTTCTTATCCATGGGAAGGACAGATGTGGAGGAAAGTAGCCGGAAGGGCTTGTCTGCAGAAACTGAAATAGTGCCAGGGTCTGCAACAGGGCATTTAATCAGAATTTTGGCCTCTTCTGGAACCTTATAAAACCTGTCAGGCCTTCTAGGGGCTGGGGGGGGTTGGGATTCAGGATTTTTAGAGGCTGCATTGAAGGAGTCTAAAAAGGTTGGTAAGACTGGTGATATTGCAAAAGATGAAATTGTGTCCATTTGTAAGAGATCATAGTACCTCTTTTGAACCTCAGTCATTTCAGTGGAGTCCCATTTAAAAAACTCTCTCATGTGAGTGATGGTTTCACCGAAGGTGAGGTTCTCTCCAGGAGAGTATGCCTCAGCAGAATCCTCCTCTGGGGAAGCATACCCAAGAGGGAAAGGCATTTGAGACGCAGAGGAAAGGGAGTCTTTTGAAGAGTCTTCAGCTTCAAGAGGAGGAGGGTCTTCAGTATGAGGCCCGGGACTGATAACAGGAGGGGCAGCCAGAAGGGAAGCAAGCATTGAAGGCCTAAGGGCCATGAAGCATTAAATAAGGCACCGAAGGTCTAAGGGCCATGAAGGCATTAAATAAGCTCTGGGAGAGAGCTTTCCAATCAGGCAGGCTTTCAGAAGGTGTAGAAACATGTTTTGTCTTCTGTTTTCTTTTTAAGGAAGAGACAGGCCTGAAGGGCGTAGGGCCTAAGGAGGCCTTAGGATCAGATGGTTCTGTAGCAGTGGAAGGGCCGGTCTGAATGTCCGTTGCAAGCCGAGGTTCCCTCCGTTGTTGGCGCCTGATGTCTGCAAAACCTCTGCGGACAAGCTTTCAGCCCTAGGTTCTGCAGCCTCCAGAGTGGTACCCACTATAACTGAATTGACTGGTTCCGTAGTTCCTCCAGGTGAACGTCAGCCACAAGGGGAATGTCGGGCGGAGGAGGTGCAGCAGTAGGTCCAGTTCTGGAAACTTTGTCCTTTTTGGTGTCCCGACGGCCCTTCCATCACCAGAGCCAAGCGTTTAAGACGCTGGTTTTCTAAATAGATGTTTTAGGGTGTGCAGACAACTGCAGAGAGTCTTAGGAATGAAAGCCTGACAAATTGCACAGGTTTTATGGTTGTGGTTGGGTGCTAGGCAGAAAAGGCAGAGGTTGTGGGTGTCCTTATGGGAGATCTGACGTCCGCACCTACAATTTCCTTTCCTGCATGACATAAACCTGAGCAGGCATGCAGTGACAAAAAGGAAGAAAAAAGGCCCCAACAGGTACTTATCAAGAATTTGAAGGATCTGATGGCAGAGACAGCAGGATGAGCTGATGTTCGACTGGCGATAAAGAAGTTCTGGGGATGGTACATGCAGATGTGCAGACATCATTTTTATAGCCCACTCACCCTTACGGCCAATGTCAGATGTCCCATGTACCTTACAGTGACTAAAGCTTTTGTATACTGACCGGATGTTTGGGTAGCTGAGCGGAGGACAACCCAAAGAACATCTTACTAGCATGCATTTCTAAGGACAATGTGTACCTCAAAATGCAAACAGGCAATTCAAAGACAAATTCAGTACATAAAACTTTTAAGCCATACAGTTAATTAAAACAATAAAACAGAGTTCCCAAACTAGGTACTTACTGTTCTCTATCATTCATACACAGAGATAAACAGGCAAACACATTTTCAACCAATCATTTCTTGCAGGAAAATGGAACATAAAAATGTTGTGAGCTACTCCTTCTTTCAGTACTGCAAAAGGCTGACTTACTGGACTAGAGAAAAAGTACAGTTGTGTACACTTACCATAAATGTAGATGTTCAAGTGTATTCACTGTTGCAGTCATTACATTTGGGTTATCTGCTTGCTGGTAGCCCTCAGTCTAACAAAGATTAAAGTCTTGGGTCCTGCGTTGGTTACTGTCCCTTCTTCCATGACGTCAGGTTGTCAGGGGTATGAAACATGCAGCCGATGCCATTACATCAGTTTTTCTTGCCTCAGATGTCAGGTGCCCCCCTAATGGGAAGCAATTAAATATAAAAATATAATGATATACCTCCAACAAAAAAGCAAATACACCAAAAAGGCTTTTAAGCACAGTAAAGGAAAGTAGAGGTATAGCCAAAAGAAGTTAGGGGGCTGGAGGGAGGGCAACCAGGACTGCAACAGTGAATACACTCGAACATCTACATTTATGGCAAGTGTACACAACTGTACTATGCTCTTCGTGTTTCACTGTTGCAGTAATTACATTTGGGTAGATTCCCAAAGCTATGGTTGGGAGGAGGAATTTAGATAGCATTAGGACCAGCTATAAGGCCCTGCAAGACTGGAGTGGCAAAGCCAGCTCTAGATTTAGAGAAAACTGGCAAATGATAATGCTTGGTGAAAGTATGTACAGAACTCTAGGTAACAGCTTCTAGGATGTCCCTGGTAGGGACACCTCTGAGAAAGGCTGTAGAGGTAGATGCAGCCCTGGTGGAGTGAGGTCTGATCCCCTCGGGAATAGGTTTTCCATGGTGCTTATAGCAGAAATGAATGCAATGGCCTATCCATTTAGAAATGGTTTGCTTTGAAATAGCCTTCCCCTCTGCCCCTGCAGCAAATGCCACCAGCAGTTGTTCAGATTTCCTTTGAGGCTTAGTCCTGTCCAAGTAGAATCTAAGTTGTCTGTGCACATCTAAGGAATACAGTATCTATTCCCCTTTGTTCTGTGGATTGGGAAAGAAGGTTGGCAAATGAATGGGCTGATTAAGAGCTACACTGGATACCACCTTGGGCATGAAGGATGGACTGGTTCTAAGGGACACCCTGTCAGCATGAAAGATGATGAAAGGCTCCACTGCATAAGGGCCTGTAATTCAGATACCCTTCTAGCTAAAGTGATTGCTAAAAGGAAAGCTGTTTTCCAAGAAAGAAATTCTAAGTCTGCAGTAGCAGCTGGCTCAAAAGGAGGTACAGTGAGTTTCTCCAAAACAAAGTTAAGGTCCCAGGCTGGGGTTGGAGCTCTCCTGGGTGGTCTCAAATTGTTGGCCCCTCTGAGGAACTGCTTGAGCAGTGGATGAGGGAAGAGGGGAGGTTCCGTGTTATAATGAGCTGAAACGGCTGAGGCGTGGATTTTAATGGAGAAAAAAGACAGACCCTTGTGAAGCATCTCAGTTAAGTATTGTAAAATCTGAGGTAAATTGGGTGCTGCTGTGCTCATCCCTTGAGAGTGGTTCCAGGCACAGAATCTTTTCCATTTTCCAGCATAAGATTTTCTAGTACTAGGCCTCCTTGCCTCTAAAATGATATCCATCACAGGTTTACTGAAGGATGGCAAAGGAGAGATTATGTAATTAACCAGCCTGCAAGGTTCAGTATTAGAAGCTGAGGGTGCAAAATCTGTTTCTCCTGCTGAGACAAAAGGGAAGGAGTCTGAGGCAGGTGCCATGGGGATAACCGTGACATGCTGCACAGGAGGGGGTACCAGTTTTGGCGTGGCCAGTCTGGAGCAATCAAAATCATCCTTGGTTTGTCCTGTTTGATTTTTAGTAGTACTTTGGAGAGCAGAGGCAGAGGGGGGGAGGCATAAACTGAAAGTTTTTTCCAGCTGAAGGACAGAGCATCCACTTTAAAGGCTTGTTTGTGGGGAGTCCTTGTGCAAAATCTGTCCAACTGCTAGTTCTGGGGAGAGGCAAGCAGGTCTATATGTGGGCTCCCCCATTTGTTTGTCAACATGTTGAAAATCTTTGGTTCCAGTTTCCACTCGTGTGGGTCCATGAGGTTTCTGCTTAGTCCATCTGCCAGTGTATTTAATTTTCCTGGCAGGAATTGAGCTTGTAGGTGCACTTGGTAGCTCAAGGCTGTGTTCCACAATGCCATGGCTAGTCTGCAGAGGGGGTAAGAATGTGTACCCCCCTGCTTGTTTATGTACCACATAACAGTGGTGTTATCCATCTTTACCATTAGTTGTCCTGGAAGAATGTGGTCCATGAAGGCTGTCAGAGCATTCTGTACAGCTAACATTTCTTTTTGATTGATATGCAGGTGCATTTGACTTGGGTTCCATTTGCCCTGAATGCACTTCCCTGCCAGGTGAGCCCCCCCATGCATAGCCTGATGCGTCTGTTGTTAGGGTTTGGGTGGCAGGGGGTGCTGTGAAAGGTAGTCCCTTGTTTTGGTAGCAGGCCTCTGCCCACCAAAGGAACTCTAGGCGTAGGCAAGGTATGATAGGGATCCATGCTTCTAGATACTGAGAATGTTGACACCATAGGCTTTTTAGATACCACTGTAGTTTCAGTCTTGCATATGGAATTAGAAGAATGCAGGAGGCCATGAACCCCAAGGCTTGCAGTATTTGTCTTGCAGATAAGTAGGGTTTTTGTGGCCACTTGTTTGAAGTAGGTTGTCAAATGAATTTATTTCTCTGGCGGGAGGTAAGCCGTCTGGGAAGTTGTATTCAAGCTTGCTCCCAGGAATATAATTTGTTGACAGGGTACCAGGTGTGATTTCCTTTCGTTTATGGTGCACCCTAGACAAGTTAGAACCCTTTTTACAAAGGCCAGATGATTCAAAAGTATGTCCTGGCTTTCTGCCTGAATTAGACAATCTTCCAGGTATGGCTATATTTGAATACTTCTTTGCCTGCAAAATGCAATAACTGGAGCTAGGCACTTTGTGAATACCCTGGGTGCAGTAGATAAGCCAAAGGGCAGTGCAGAGAACTGATAGTGAGTGTAGCCTGCTTTGAAGCGTAGGTAACTTCTGTAAGATTCCCGGATTGGGATGTGCAGGTATGCTTCTTTTAAATCTAGTGTTGCCAACCAGGCATCTTTGCCTAGCATAGGAAGTAATTGGTGAAGAGTCAGCATCTTGAATTTTGGAATCTCCAAAAAAGTGTTTAGAGTAGACAGGTCCAGGATAGGATGCCATGAATTGTCTTTTCTGGGTACCAGGAAAAGTCTTGAGTAGAAACCTTGTCCCTTTTCCTCTTCTGGTACCAGTTGAATAGCCCCCATGCTTAAGAGAGAAAGTACTTGTTTTTGGGCCTCTGCCCACTGATTTGGGGGTAGGTCCGGCCACCCGCTTGGTGTTGGCAACGTGTGGAAGTGAAATCTGTATCCCTGGGACACTATATTTAAAACCCATTTGTCCTGGGTAATGAGTTCCCAATTTTTTGCATGAAGAGCAACCTTTCCCCCCAAAGGGGCAGTCAGTTAACAAGTGCATGGAAATTTTAAAAGGAAGTCATTGATACAGTTTACCATAGGGGGAGTCTTATTACTCCCAGATTTGGAAGTGGAGGCCCCCCACTGCTTAGTCCTGTGCGTCCTCTGGGACTGAAATCTGGGGTCTTTCCTGTGTTTGGGTTTAGCTTGAGAAGACCTGGAAGGGGCTGGAAAGGACCAATTTTTAGAGGGCCAGTGCCTACTAAATCTAGGAGGCTGAACTTGCAAGAAATCTTTAACAGTTTGCATAGATTTAGCTTGATCTTCCATCTTTTTAAGAACTTCCTCAGCCTTGTTGCGGTCCTGATATAAGGGAGCATCCAACAATTTAGCTTTAACATGATCAGGCAAAGATTGCTCCTTAAGCCAAGCATGCCTTCTGAGCATAGACCCAGTAAGAGCATAGCCCTGCCTCTAAAGAATCAAAACCACACTGCAAAGTATGTTTTCCAACTTGTTCAGCAGAATGCATTAAATCCTGTAATTCTTTATTTTCCACACAGTCAGGAATCAACATCATTTTCTGTTTAAGCAGTCCAATAACATGTTGCTGATACTTTAACATATGAAACTGGCAGTTTAAAGCCCTAATGGCCAAGGTTGCATAAGTGTAAACCTTCTTACCCCATCTATCCAGCACCCTGGAATCTCTATCAGAAAGGGTAGGATTTTTGGCAGTAGAAGCCTTAATGCCCTTGGGCCCCTGTGAAATAGTCTCTGGATCTGCAATAGGATTTTTAAAAAGGAACTTGCGGGACTCAGTGACTCTGTAGTGTCTGTCAGGTTTTCTGGGAGCAGAAGACAAGGAACCAGGGGCCAAACTAGATTCCGAAAAAGCATCATCAAAGCTATACTGCTCAGACAAGCTCCAAGCAGCAAGGAACCTAAAAAAAACTACCTTCTGGATTTAAGTATCTCTGCTTTTTTTCACTGAAAATAGCTTCTGCTGCTTACTTTGAACAAGCCTGAACTGTTTTTTTTACTGATTACAGCATTTATTTTAAAATCTGCACTTAAAGTTACATTTAGTCAATTTTAGTCGAAAAGTGCTTGTTTGTTTGTTTAATTGAATGTAACTAATTTATCACTGTCTCTGCATTTTCTGTGTATTTCTGCAAAAAAACAAAAAAAAAAATAAATTGTTTTTGTTTTCCGCCTTTCTCATTAGAGTTTGAACCAGTATACAGCATTGCCTGTATCTGGCTGTGTAGTTCCTGTGTTGTCCATTACCGAAGTTTCTTTGCTCACCAGTGGGAGTCAGCACAAGAAGCTGTTAGTAATTGGTTGTTTGGGACCATTCCTAGCTCTTTTGTAGTTCACTGCTTAAAATCCGCGTTTGCAAACAAGGTTAAACTAGAACTGTTCTACTTGCAATCTAAACAGCCTATACTCTATCTGAAAAGCTCAGCACTTGCTCCTAAAGCATTTTGTATACAGGTAAAGCACTCTTAAACAAACAAAAGTACTTCATTCACCTATTTCCCTATAGGTCCTTTCTGACTCGGTTACACAGCAATCTTTTTCACTATTTCTAGCATGTCGAAGGGTCAGTTGCTGGCGTCCTCCTGTTCAGCTGGTGAATACAACCCTCTCCTCCTCCCAACAAATACAAATATATGCGAGATGCAACTATATAGCCAAACTTCAATTCAGTACTGGAGGAGAAGGTAACAACCCAGTCTCACATAGAACTATCACAACTGCAAACCAAACACATAAACACACAAAAACATACTACCAAAACAACAGAGGCCTCCAAAGCAGACACCCAAGCAACCACCACCTCAAGACATAGCACATGCAACACATAGTTCACAAAGTCAGTGTGCACAACATGCCAGACACTCTTGTAATAGGTGACTCCATAGTCAGGCACACTGACGCTGAACAAGGAGAGGGTCACAGACATAACACAAGCACTCAGGTCACTCCACAGCAAGTACAATATGACTCAGTCATTGTACATGCCGTGTGAGCGACCTGAGCGATACCTCCCTGGACTACATGAAAAGAGACATAGAGGAGCTCTCTGATTATGTAGCCCAGGCCTGACACTGACCCTGAGCAACAGCCCTCACCAAGAATGATGCCACAGTACAAAGACAAAATGATCAGTTTTAACAACTGGCTTAATTACTGGTGTCATTCTAAGGATCCAGTGGGATGACATGCTTGACGATGGCTTGCACCTGTCACCCCTGAACTCCCATAGTGCCTTTTTAGGCAAGGCTCAAATGACAAACCTACCTCCCTAGAAAACACAAGTGGAAAAATCTGCTCAATGCCAGAAGTCTAAACTCCTCAGTATGGAGGACATCGATGTCTGTGCAGCAGTGAAACCTGACT
Source organism: Protopterus annectens (assembly GCF_019279795.1). Taxonomy (NCBI): domain Eukaryota; kingdom Metazoa; phylum Chordata; order Ceratodontiformes; family Protopteridae; genus Protopterus; species Protopterus annectens. The sequence goes on from NC_056738.1 coordinate 357,478,337, forward strand.
ATCAGGTTTTACCTCATATCATGCTTTCCGCCCCAAAACTTGACTGAACCACAAAAGGAGGGGAGTATCCATTTTCATCAAAGATACCCACACCTCCAGGTTACATCGGAGACTATCCAGGTGCAACTAACCATACAGTTTGTAGCATGCTACAGACCACCCTCTCAAACTCCGAACCCACACAGCCTTCCTGAAGACACTGGAGAGTATGAATGTCTCTCCAAATACCATCATTCTGGGAGACTTCAACTACCCAAACATAGACTGGGAACATTACTCAAGCCCCAACACCCTAGCCCAAAGGTTCCTAGAATTCATAAACTCAAATGCAATGGAACAACTAGTCACCATTCCCACAAGAGGAGACAATATACTAGACATGATCATCACAAACATGGGGACAAAATGCTCCACACCAGAAGTACATCCCTCTTTGGTAAGATCAGACCATAAATTAATCTCACTGGAAATCCACATCCCGCCCCCACCCCCTACACAAAAGACCACAGTGAAGAACTTCTCAAAAGCAAACTTCACACTTCTTAAGACTGAGGTGGTATCTTTCAAGGCACCTGGGCCAGTGGAAACCACAACCCACACTGCTGAATCCTTTGCAAATGCCTTCTATGGGCACCTTCAAGAATGCATGGATCATGCAATCCCAAATAAAACCAAGACCCATTCCCCCAAAGGCAGGCACCCGGTCTGGTGGACCCCAGCCATAAACAAACTTTACAACAGGAGGAGGAAGCTACTACATGACAGAGCAAAATCCCTAAAAGGGAAGGCATCTCTGATCAGTACTAGCAAAAAACTACGATCACTCATAAAATCATCCAAGGCCAACTTTGAGAGAAAAATCACAAAAGACAATCACAAGGCCTTCTTTAGCTATGTTAGAAACCTGGGTGGAAACTCCCAGATATGCTCAGAGTTAGTCCAAAATGACACAAAATACACTGAACCCACTGACATTGCCAACATTCTGGCAGACAGGTTCAGTGCAAATTTCTCTCCCCTCCCCAAAGGAGAAATAACTATCCCAGCAGAGTGTAGCCTCCTAACATCTCAGATGCCCAGGTGAGAGCCGCCTCTAAAGCTAAAAACACAGCATCAATGGGACCGGATGGTGTATGAACTCCAAGAGGAACTAAACCCACACATAAGGCTGCTGTTTAATCTTAGCCTTACTACAAGATACGGCACTCAAAGAGTGGCGCGGCAACAGTGGTCCCACTTCACAAAGGCCCTGGTCTGCAAAGCTATGGAGAGGATCATTATGGAACTCATAAACAAAGACATTGGGGACCTACAGACATTGGATCCTACCCAATTTGGCTTTGTCAAGGGCAGATCTTTTTGAAACAGTCACTAAGGCCATTGATGAGGGTAAGGCAGTTCACACAGCCTACCTTGACCTTGCAAAAGCCTTTGACACAATACCCCACTGGCATCATAGACAAACTCACCAGCTTAAATGTAAACCCATATGTCACAAGATGGGTTGCAACTGGTCAAGGACAGAACCCACAGGTTCAGAGTTGCTGGAGCTATGTCAGACTTGTCCCACAGGGCTCAGTCCTGGGACCCTCTTGTTCGGCATTTATTTTCTGAGGTACAGGCAAACATAGGAGGATTGTGGCTGACAAAGTTCGCAGATGACTGCAAACTGGCCATAATTCATACTCCAGCGGACACAAACATCCTTCAGAGAGGCCTCATAGAAACGGATAATTGGTGCCAGAGCCATGGCCTTAAGCTGAACGCCAAAAATGTATAGTCATACCCTTTGGGAAAAACAAATTACCACATAGGCGTAATCCATTAAAACGGAAGAGGTAATCAGGGACCTAGGGACCCAGGTTGACAGTAACCTCTCATTTGACACTCACACTGCCAAAGTGGTTAGGAAGACCTTCTATATTGCCCACCTTATCATGAAGGGTTTCACATCTAGATCAAGAGAGGTCATTGTGCCCCTGTACTCTTCTCTTATCAGGTCAATGATTGAGTACATTGCCCCATTTGGGATGCATCTCACCCGACACCTGCAGCAGTTGGAAAGACCCCAAAAGTTCCTCACCAAGAGGATAAAGGATCTTAAACATATGTCATATGCTGCCCGACTGAAAAAACTCCAGCTCTATTCAGTCGCATACCGCCTACTCAGAGGTGATCTGTGCCTGACGTACAAGGCCATGTCCAATCCTGAATTAATGGACATGCTCCACCTGAGAAAATCCAAATCCATCAGAGCCACGAGAACAAGTGAGTTAAACCTCAACACAGAAATAAATAGAACGTGCTGGAGGGACAGATTCATAACCCAGAGGCTCCCTACACTCTGGAACAGAATCCCAGTCCATGTTAGGCAGAGCCCCTCACTGACTCTATTCAAGAGAAATCTCGACAAGTGGATGGGAGATCGTAGGTTTTCATCTCTGTGTCACTACTAGACAGAGGCATAGTAAACTAAACCCTAAAAGGGTGTAGTATTCTCATCCTAAGGGGTGGTGTAAGCCACATACACTCTGGCTAGGCTTATAAATGCCCTAGGGCAGATAGCCTAGTACGAACCTATGAACCTATGAACAATGTCTAGTACAGGAGGAATAACTAAAGGCCTATGCTGAGGTAAGAGAAGGAAATCCCTAAGCCTCTTTTTTGAATCAGAAAAATCCTGGCTTTCCCAGTGGAAATGGTCCCTTAGGTTTCCCCAAAAGAAAAATCCTCAGGAGGGGAAGCAGAGGGAATGGAGTCCTCTGCATCAGAATCTTCATAAGTAGATAAGGGCAAATCCAGATCATCGGAAGAATCAGAAAAAACAGAATCCTGATCAGAAGATTCATAATCTACTTCAGTCCTAGGCCTCTTAGAAAAGGGGGTTGGCTACCCCTGATTAGAGTTATTAGATCTTCAGCCATTCTTATCATTTGTTTTTTTAGGCATAGAGGCCTGAGCATGTGGTCTGGGTGTCAGTTTTTTAGGCATGGTCTGAGATTTGGGCCAAAGTTAAGAAGGAGGCGGTTTAATATGCAAGTCCGAAGGCCTGAATACACCCTCAGAAGCCGGTGCCTGCACAGCGGCTCTGGACCCATCCAAGGTAAAGACATCCGTGGCTTCCATAGTTGAAGCATATCGCAGCATACCGGACTCTGAATGGGTCTCAATAGAGGCCTGTGAATCAGACGTAGTGGGTATCAGGGGCTACAAAAGCGCCTCACTGAGTACCGGCGAACTGGCGACTGGCTTAGAAGAAGTGCTGTTGGCAGTTCTGGACCTCGGCGGCCTGTCTCTGTCTTTATCTTTGCGTTTTTTCAGAATCACAGTAGTCGGATGGCTAGCCGACGACATTTCTGTATAATTAAACCGAGAACCGAAATATTTAGAGGCAAAAATATACTGACGACGGATAGTGCGCTGATTAAATAAAGCACAAAACCAACAGCAATGTACGTCGTGGTCAGGGCCTATGCAAGTAATACAGTACGAACGAAAATCTTTATGAGGTATTTGCTTTCCACAAGTAATGCAATTATTAACTTTTACTGACATTGGTAAGGAGCAAGAAAACATTTCCCCAATGGGGTACTTAGCTTTAGTTGAAGATCTTGGTTCTGAAACTCAAAAACGAAAATTTCAGGAGTCAGCCAACCAGCACTTGCGAACTGCTTCTGCTTCGGGCACCGCACGGCAAGAAAGACTGATGTAATGGCGTCGGCTGCATGTTTTACACCCCTGATGATCTGACATCATGGAAGAAGGGACAGCAGCCGACGCAGGATCCAAGACTTTGTTAATCAGGCCCACTGAGGGCTACCTGCAAGCAGATAATCCAAATGTAATGACTGCAACAGTGAAACACGAAGAACATGTGCAGCTTTACTTTAAGGATGTCAACAAAAGCTGTGGAAGTCAGCACACATCTGACTGTGATGCATTCATGAGGAGAAGGAATGCAGTAGTGTCCTTATCATGGTTTGAAGTACTAATGCCAAATCAGCATGTCATATGGAAAATGAATGCCAAGTGTTGCTGCACATCACACCTGGAACCCAGACTGCATGATGATGGGCAACATTACAGTTCTGTTTTCATGTCTTTTTTTCCCCCTCCACATATCCTTTTTTTGACCCAAAGGGCTGCTGACCAACAAACTTCCCCTCAGCTGGGCACAGCACATACATGCTTTAATGCTGTACATTTCAGTGTTGGGGCAAAAACTGCACACAGGAAGTCATCATTCTGGCAGCCACAAGGAAGCTGTGTGTGCTAGCCACCATCCAGGCAATCAGGGCAACTGTTATGGTCCTAACAACATCCCAAGACAGGTGAATGTGCAATCCACATAACTGTAGGAGACCACATTGCCTTTTCCTTGGGAATGCATGTTTTCACACACCTCTGATAAAGACTACCACCCACATGTCATACAATTGCATTGTTGCCTCTCCTTAAAGACTCTGTGGCACTGCACAGCCAACTCTGTTTTTGGATCTCTGCAGCTGACAATTAGCTGTCCTCAGTTCCTCTTGCCATCCATCGGGTCTACCTGACCCATCTTAGCCTTTTCTGTGCTGAGGATTTTGTGGCAGTGTTACATTGCTGTTGCTGCACCGGAGAGTTCTTTCCCAATTTTTCCCCAACCTGCATCATTCTGTAACACATGGATGGTGGGATATGCAAACGGCATCAGCAATGAACCACCCCTCACATCCCAAACAGGACACCCTGTCCACCCGCAGGTAGCACCTCATGGTTGCTTTCACCATTCTCTAGTAGCAGAAATCAAACCACTACACTGTGTGAACCTTCTTCCTCCATGTCAGACAGGGCACATCCATCCTCATTGCCATGCTGCTAACTGAACCTGAGTGCCTGGGCCATAGTCATTGCTTCATCCCTCTTTCACACAGCAATGGCTATCAAGAGATCCTGTTGTGTTCTTTTATCCACCTTTCTACCAGTGATGCTCCCAGATTATTCCCAACTAATTTCTCCCGCTCCTTCAGTTTTTGTATCCCCATCCTACCTTACTTTCTGTCTAGCCGTCTCTTTTTCACCATGTTTTTTTTCTCCTCCGTGCTCTTTTCTGTTCCCTTAGTTCCCTTTCACCTTATTTTTTTTACATAACTTAGGTGTTATGACATTATAATGGCCTTATCTGTATCTTCTGCGACCAACTCAATTCACTATAATCACACTTCCAACCATATATTGAAATGTAATTTATCACTACACCTGCCATGGTAGTTTGTTAGTAAAATGGAGTTTTATTCCTTGACTTCCACTGAAAATACTCTCTGCCCAGGACTTCTCTGCTTTTCAAACAAATAATGTAAGGAAACCTATATCCAGTGCTGTTCTTGCAAATGGAGGAATCAAGTGACATTATTTTTAAACATTTGGAAAAATTAGTTCTACCCGTCAGTTTTTTTTTTTTTGTATCGATGTGTTTTAACATTTTAACATAACTGTTAAACAATTTATAAACTTACCCCAGTAGCAAGTGAAGGAGGCTGCAGCTGACAACTATTGTATTCACTGATAACTGATGTGTCAAGGTCATCAGACAGCTCACTGGCAGACCGAATTGATGTTACACTGCTGGTCAGAGGATTCATGGAGTAAAACATATCTGAAATTGCAATTATCTTGATTTTAAAAACATCACTCATAAAACACAGTTGTTTCCCATTGAAAGGGCAAGACTGCAATAGTTCAGGAAATTCCATTACACAGTGCTACTGTAATCCATGTATTTGCGGTGAATCATGTTTGGCTAAGTCAATATCATACACTGGAATTCACTTATTCATTTTTTTAGTAGAACTCTCCAACAGCCTTATCACATCCTCATTACTTTTCAGACATCTAGCTATTTACTCCAGCAGCTTTTGCACACATCAAGAGATCAAAGGACTTTCTACACCATTTCTGGCCACCCAATTTCCTTTTGACCATCAAAATACATCACCTCCCACTAACACAAGCAAGTTTTTCCAATTTCCCAGTGTCCAAGGTCACTAGCCAAAGAGGCAAGAGCTGGGTATTTCAGGCTATCCTTTGGGGAATAAAAAGATTTTATCTTTTGCAGCTAACCCCATCCCTTGTTGACTGTCACACATAGTGCAATGCTGCTATGCCTGGCCCTTGCATTGCTGTGTGCTTCATGACGCCTGCTATGCACAGATAGACAGCAATGTTATACTTGGCAGGTTTTCAACCCAAGGAGAAGAGAATTGTTGTCTAAACAACAGATTTTGCTCCTGTAGCAGGATATGCACTAGAACCTTTGCCAAAACGGAAAAGCTGGGTTTGGATGTTTACTCACCACCTCAGAATCAGCTGCACACAGGGCTGCTCACTGAACCCAGATCTCATGGACCACAGCTAGGACTTTATCCCTCTATAGTAAACATCTCGCTACAGGATTATAAGAATTTAATTTGGTAAGGTTGCAGCATTCTTTGGCCATAAACATATTTAAATCAGCTACTAAGTCACTACAAACAGAATGAACAGTTCAGTGGCCCTATAAAGCTGCGTATTCAACCTACTCTAGTAACACTGGACCAAAGATGTTTGATACAGAAGAATTTACATAGGCAACCAACTGAAAATATACCTAAACACCACTACTAATACTAAACACATTCCTACAAGATGTGAAGCATATCATTCTAGTAAGAAAAGTAAAAAAAAAAAAAAAAAAAACAAAAATAAGACCTATCTAGACTACTAGAATGTGGTAAACTTTATTACTTTAAGTATTATTTTATGTTTGTTACTCTAAATAGAAATACAGTTGTGTAAAATCTTACCATAACAGTAGATGTCACTCTCTTCACTTTTGCAGTATTCTTCATTAAAGGGATCCCCTCCCAATGGCACCAGAGGAAGCCACAGCCCTGGGAGAATGAGCCTCAATAGAAACAGAAAGCCTCTTCTCAGAAAATGAGTAACAAAAAGAAATGGCCTTAGAGATTCATGAAGAAATGGTTTGTTTGGAAACAGCAAAACCATGAGATCTGGGATGAAAAGAAACAAAAAGTTACTCAGAATTGTGAATGTGCTTAGTCTTATCCAAATAACAGCCGAGTTGTCTATGCAAATCTAAGGTGTGAAGAACCTTCTCACTAGCAGATTGCAGACAAGGAAAACAGTTGGGTAAATTAATAGACTGATTAACAGATAAATCATTAACCAATTTGGGCTTAAAGAAGGATTAGTACGAAGAGACACCCTGTCCGTAAAAAAGAACAAAAAAGGAGCAACAGCCATAAGGGCCTAAAGCTGAGACACTCTCCTGGCTGAAGTAAGGGGCAAAAGAAGAAAAGCCTTCCACGTACAATGCTGCAAGGAAGCTGAAGCTGCAGGCTCAAAAGAAGCCCGAGTCAGTTTTTCAAAAACAAAATTAAGGTCCCAGGAATACGAATAGGTTGCCTGGGAGACTAAATATGAAGGACTCCTTTATGAAATTGTTTGACCTCAAACCTAGAGGCCAAAGGAGGAATCAAAGGTAGGCAAACATAAATAGCTGAAAGGCGAGCTTTAACTGAAGAACACACAAATAAGAGAGAACCAGAGGAATATCCATGGAAATTGAATCCTGGTTATGAACAAGGCACCAGACAGTACAGTTTTGTACCTACCATAAATGTAGATGTTTGAGTGCTAATACAGCTGCAGTCATAACAGATGGGTTCTCCTGCTGTCAGGCGGGTCCTCAGTCGGCCGAATTCCAAAGTCTAGGTCCGGCGTCGGTTGTCGTCGCTTCTTCCCTGATGTCAGTGCGACAGGGGTATAAAAGAACCAGCCGACGCCATTTTCTTCAGTTTTTCTTGCCCCAGATGTCAGGTGCCCCCAGAAGAAAGGCAAAACATAAATTTATGTAGTAAAGCAAATGCAATATAATCAAAAAACAGTAGTTGCAAGCAAATACACCATAAAAGAATACCCCAATGAGGTTGTATGAGGAGGTGTTAGCCATAAGGCCTGTCCCAAGAGGGGAAGGAGGGAGGGAAACCTGGACTGCAGCTGTATTAGCACTCGAACATCTACATTTATGGTAGGTACAAAACTGTACTATGTTCATCGTCCATACAGCTGCAGTCATAACAGATGGGTAGAATCCCAAAGCTAATAAAGGGGTGGTAGGCACTAAGTGGAACTAAGTGGAGCCAGGATGCCCTGCAAGACTGCAGTGGCAAAGCCCGCTCTAGTTTTGGAGTATAATGGTAGGTGATGGTGCTTGGAGAAAGTATGTACATAACTCCAAGTGGCTGCTTCCAAAATATCTTTGGTAGGAACCCCCCTGAGGAAAGCAGCAGAGGTAGCTGTGGTCCTTGTGGAGTGAGATCTGATGCCTGTAGGAACAGTTTTACCATGAAAAGAGTAACAAAAGCGTATGCAGTGGGCTATCCATTTTGAGATTGTTTGTTTGGAAATAGGCTTCCCTTGAGCACCTGTAGCATAGGACACACAAAGAGTTGCTCTGATTTTCTGAAAGGCTTTGTTCTGTCCAAATAATAACGGAGCTGTCTGTGAATGTCCAAGGAATGTAGTAGTCTCTCCCCTTTGTTTTGTGGATTAGGGTAAAACGTAGGTAAGTGGATAGCCTGATTCAAGGCTACCCTGGATACTACCTTTGGCATAAATGAAGGATTGGTTCATAAGGAAACTGTCCTGATGGAAAATGATGAAAGGCTGCACAGCCATGAGGGCTTGTAGTTCCGAAACCCTGCGTGCTGAGGTGATAGCTAGAAGGAAGGCTGTTTTCCATGACAAATATTGCAGATCTGTTGAAGCAGCTGGCTCAAAAGGAGGCAGGGTTAGTTTTTCTAGAATGAAATTGAGATCCCAAGCCGGTACTGGTTGCATCCTTGGGGGTTTTATATTCTTAGCCCCTCTGAGGAACTGTCTTAAGAGAGGGTGAGAGAATAAAGGAGGATCAGTGTTGTACTCTGCAGAAAAGGCTGAGGCATGGATTTTGATGGAGGAGAATGAAAGTCCACTGCTTAGCAGCTCGGCTAGGTACTGGAGTATTTGAGGTAAATTCAGTATTCCAGGATTCTGACCCTTTTTCTCATTTCAGACACAAAACCGTTTCCATTTTGCGGAGTAGGCTTTTCTAGTAGAAGGCCTTCTGGCCTCCAAAATGACATCCTGCACCTCCTTGGAGTAGGGTCTGCTGTGAATTTAAGGAATTCTCCATGCGGCTAGATTGAGTGTTTTCAGCTGACTGTGAAGAGTTTTGAAGTTGTGCTGAGTCAGTAGAAGAGGCATTTAGAGGCAGGATCCATGGTAAGGAATGCGTCAGGCTCCTCAGGAGTGGGTACCAGTGTTGTCTAGGCCAGTCTGGAGCAATGAGAATCATCTTTGGTCTGTCTGCTCTGGCTTTTAATAGAACTTTGGCCAGCAGTGGAAGAGGTGGAAAGGCATAAACCGTCATTGTTGTCCAACTGAAAGAGAGTGCGTCCACTTTCCAGGCCTGTGGATGAAGGGTCCTTGAGCAGAATTTTGTCAATTGGTAATTTCTGTGGGTGGCAAAGAGATCTATGTCTGGCCTTCCCCATGCTTGAATTATCATTGTAAAAACTTGAGGATGCAACTTCCATTCGTGTGGATCTGTCCTATTTCTGCTCAGGTTGCCTGCCAGTGTGTTTTCCTTCCCTGGCAGGAATTGTGCTTGAAGTTGGATTTGCAATTCCAGAGCCGTGTTCCAAAGGGACATGGCTAGTCTGCACAGGGGATATGAATGAGTTCCTCCCTGTTTGTTTATGTACCTCATCACTGTGGTGTTGTCTGTTCTTATCAATAGCTGCCCTGGATGCAGTAGGTCTTTGAAAGCCATAATAGCATTTATTACTGCTAGCATTTCCTTTTGATTGATGTGTAGGTGCTTTTCTTTTGTGACTATTTGCCCTGAATGCACCGATCTGTCATGTGCACCCCCCCAGGCGTAGTCCGAGGCGTCTGTTGTGATGACTTGATTTGCTTGAGGCTTGCAGAATGGGAGACCTATGTTTCTTTGGCATGCTTGAGCCCACCACAGAAATTCCTTTTGAAGACATGGAATCAGTGGTATGATTGTTTCCAAACTGTGGCTGTGTTGAGACCATAAGTTTTTAGGTACCATTGAAGTTTCCTCATATGCAGCTTTGCACATGGGATTAGCAGGATGCAAGATGCCATGAATCCCAGAGCCTGCAGGATTTTCCTTGCAGTCAGCCTGATGAAGGTTGCCAGTTTTCTGAAGTATTGAGTAAATTGCCCTTGTTTCTCTGGCGTGAGGTAGGCCATCTGGGTGTTTGTATCCAAGCTGGCACCCAGGAAAATTATTGTTTGAGAGGGTATTAGTCTTGACTTCTTTTTGTTGACTGTGTATCCCAGAGATTTCAACAACATTATTACAAACGCCAGGTGTTTCAGAAGAGTGTGTTTGCTGTCCGCTTGGATCAGGCAGTCGTCCAAATATGGGTATATTTGTATCCCTTGAAGTCTGCAGAAGGCAATTACTGATGCCAGGCATTTCGTGAACACTCTGGGTGCAGTAGATAAGCTTAGGATGGATAGGTCCAAAATAGGTCTCCAATCTTTGCCCTTCCTTGGTACCAGGAATAGTCTGGAATAAAATTCTTGACCCTGTTCTTGTGCAGGTACCTCTTGAATAGCTTTCATGTCCATGAGATCTGAAATTTGTTTTTGTGCCTCTGCCCTTTGATTGTGTGTCAGGTTTGGCATGCCTCTCATTTTTGGAAGGGTGTGAAAGTGGAATCTGTAGCCTCTGTCTATAATGTCCAGGATCCATTTGTCTTTTGTGACAATATGCCAATTTTTCGAAAATAATGCCAGTTTTCCGCCTAAAGGTGCTGCCATTTGAGCCTTGCTTGGCATGCAAAGGGGAAAGTCATTGGGTCTGCTTTCTGAATGGCTGTGAACTATCCTCACCCCCTCTTGGTGTAGGTGTTTGCCATTGTCTTCCCCTAAATGATCCTTGAGATTGCCCTCTACCTCTCGGGCGCCTGTATCTACCTCTTTGAGGTCTGTCTGTGGCTGGAAAGGACCAATTTTTGAAGGCCAATTTCTACTGAAACGTGGCGGTTGTACCTGTAGGAAATCTTTCACTGTTTGCATTGATTTTGCCTTTTCCTCCATTTTCTTTAATACCTCCTCAGCTTTAACACCAAACAATACATCTTTTTGAAGAGGTGCATCTAGTAATTTAGCTTTGACATGATCTGGTAAGGTTTGCTCTTTGAGCCAAGCATGTCTACGATGACTGATCCTGTAACAGCAGCTCTACAAGAGGCCTCTAAAGCATCAAAACCACATTGCAAGGTATGTTTACCCACTTGCTCTGCACTATGCAACAAATCCTGCAACTCCTTCAAGTCTGGTTGTTCATGTTGTGACATTTTGCTTTTCAACTGAGATAACAAAAACTGTTGATACTTTAACATATGGAACTGACAGTTTAATGCCCTCATGGTTAAAGTGGCCGAGGTGTATACCTTTTCCCCCCACCTTTCTAAAGCTCTGGAATCTCTCTCTGAAGGTAATGGATTTTTGGCAGTGGAGGCCTTAATTCCCTTGGGACCCTGTGAAATAGTTTCTGAGTCAGCCACATGGCTTTTGTATAGGAATTGGTGTGAATCAGGCACCCGGTAATACCTGTCAGGCTTGACTGGAGCTGGAGGTAAAGAATCTGGGTTAAGGCTGGCCTCTGAATAAACATCATCTAATATGTCTAAGACAGGAGGTATAGCCAGAGGCCTGTGCTGAGGGAGCAAGAGGAAATCCCTGAGCCTTTTCTTGGAGTCTGAGTACTCTTGGCCTTCCCAGTGGAAGTGTTCCCTCAAGGTATGCAAGGTTTCCCCAAAGAGGAATCCTTCAGGGGGGAAGACAGAGGGAATGGACTCCTCTGCATCAGAATCTTCGAAAGGGGAGTAAGAATGTTCCTGGTCCTCAGAATGCTCTGAAGTAATGGAGGCCTGGTCCGAGGAAAGGTATTCTTCCTCCACTCTGGGCCTTTTGTCCGGGGGGGTTGAGAACCCCTGATAAGAGTAATCAAATCCTCAGCCATTTTGAGCATCTGCTTTTTAGGCATGGGGCCTTGAGAGGGGCCCTGTGGAGCTTGTCTTTTGGAATGCATGGCTGCTTTAGATTTAGTGTAAGCCTTAATGGAAAAAGAAGAAGAAGGCCTGAAGACACCTTGAGAGGTGGTAGGCCTGTCTGAACTCTGAGTTTCCCCGCCAAGAGTGACTTCGGTATCTGTAGTCGGGGTGTGGGCCAAAAAGCCTGCGACCTCGGGCACAGAAGACACCGCTAATGAAGTGTCATCGGTAGTCAGGGGCTGCATAGGCGCCTCGCTGAGAACCGGAGCACATGTAGTCGGCTTTAGCGTGGTGTCGGTAGAAGTCGCGGACCTCGTATGTCGGTCCTTATCTTTACGTCGTTTACTCAAAATTGGAGTCTGAGTATCCAACGACATGTTGTAATTAAACTTTTTGCCAAAATAGTGTTGGCCGAACTCTGCCCGACGCTTAATAGTGCGTCTGTTGAATGTAGCACAAAAACGACAGGCCGAGACGTCGTGGTCTGGGCCTAAGCAATGTATACAAAGGGAATGAAAATCCTTATGCGGTATTTGCTTCCCACATGAAATGCAATTATTAACTTTGTCTGACATCGGTCTGAGGCAAGAAAAGTTTCCCCAACGGGGTACTTAGCTTTCTAGAAGTCTTCGGTTGAAAAATATTCGTAATCTCAGGAGCTGGCCGACCGGCACTTGCGAACTGCTTCTGCTTCGGGCACCGCGCGGCAAGAAAGACTGAAGAAAATGGCGTCGGCTGGTTCTTTTATACCCCTGTCGCACTGACGTCAGGGAAGAAGCGACGACAACCAACGCCGGACCTAGACTTTGGAATTTGGCCGACCGAGGACCCGCCTGACGGCAGGAGAACCCATCTGTTATGACTGCAGCTGTAACACACGATGAACATCAAAAATCTCTTCCATTTGGACACACATGATTTCCTGTTTTCCTGCAGAACCCAAAGCACATCCTCAGAAAACAAGGTGCCTAAAAGGGATCAAAACCCTTTCACCCACAGTGTCACTTGAAGAGTGGACAAGTGAGGATGGAAGAGAGACCCCTTGTCTCGGGTGACTAGGACCACCCTATGAAATAACTTATGATGACCCTTGGCTAGGTGCAGAAGAAGAGGGAACCAATGCTATCTGGGCCAAAAGGGAGTCACCAGCAAGATTTTAGGAGAGCCGTGCTCTATCTTGTACAGGACCACCAGTATGAGAGGAAGGGGAGGAAAAGCATAGAGAAACATCCAATTCCAAGATAAAGAGAGGGTGTCCACCTTCCAGGCCAGAAAACTTGGGACTCTGGTGCAAAAAAACAGGAAGCGGTCTGTTCACAGGGGAGGAAAAAAGGTTTACCCGAGGAGTACCCCACTGGTGGACAATGTCCAAAGGCAAATCTCTATGAAGCATCCATTCATAAACCTGTGTAATGGACCTACTCAGAGCCTGCCACGATGTTTTGCTCTGAAGGAATACAAACAGCCTGAAGAGTCACCTAATATTGGACAGCTAGATCCCAAACCTGAAGAGCTAGTCTGCACAGAAGGTAGGAGGACAGTGTTCCTTCCATGCTTGTTGATGGACCACATTACACTGGTATTGTTTGTAAAGATTTTGAGAGGTCCTGGAAAAAAAAAATGATGAAAGGCCTTAACAGCAAGGAGGAGAGCTCTCATTTCCTTGATATCGATATGGTCCGACCTCTGATGACTGGGCCAAAGACCCTGAACCTTGAGAGGGCTGAAAAAGCATCCCACCCCATGTCTCAGGCATCTGAGAAAAATTCTTGAGAGGGGATTGGGGGTTGAAAAGGAAGCCCTGGGTTGAGACAGGTGATGAATCCATCACTGAAGCTCTAGTTTCAGGTACGGAAGAAGAGGGACTAGAAAGTCTAGAATATGACAGTGTCGGAGCCATACTGACTTTAGGAACCACTGTATCTTCCTCATATGGAGTCCAGCTAGAGATAACATTAGAATGGTGGAAGCCATGAATCCCAGAGCCCTTAGAAATTCCCTGGCTTTACATGGGACTCAAGGAAGAATGGATTGAAAAAAAGCAATTGGAGCAAGATCCTTAGGAGATGGCAGATAAGCCAGCATAGGAATGATCTGGAGCCTGCAAATGAGAAAAACATTGTCCTGAGAAGGAGTAAGGATGGATTTCTGGAAATTTACTGTAAACACTAGGCTTTGCAATAGGCAAACAACACAGTGAAGGTGCTGAAACAAGGTCTCTGGGGGAGGAAGAATGAATGAGCAGGTCATCCAGATGAGGAAACATTTGTATCTTCCATATCCTACAAAAAGCAATCACAGGAGTGAGGCATTTGGCGAAAACCCCTGGGGCAGTAGAGCGCCCAAAGGGCAAAGCAAGAACTGAAAACATAAGGAAGAAAAGTACAGTTTTGTACCTACCATAAATGTAGATGTTCGAGGGCTATTACAGCTGCAGTAGTTACATATGGGTTTTCAGCCGGCAGGCGGTCCCTCGGTCGGCCGAATTCCAAAGTCTTGGTCCGGCGTCGGTTGCTGTCGCGTACTCTTCTGACGTCAGGAAGGCTAGAGTATAAAAGACACAGCCGACGCCATCTTCTTCAGTCTTTCTTGCCCCAGATGTCAGGTGCCCCCAAAAGGAAGGCAATACATAAATTAGTGTGATACACAAATGTAAGCAAATAAAACATAGTAGGATAACCCAGTCAGCAGGTATGAATAGGTATTCAAACCCCAAGGTCTTACCAAGAGGGGAAGGAGGGTGGAAACCTGTACTGCAGCTGTAATAGCCCTCGAACATCTACATTTATGGTAGGTACAAAACTGTACTATGTTCATCGTGCATTACAGCTGCAGTAGTTACATATGGGTAGAATCCCAAAGCTATGTATAGGGTGGTAGGTACTATACGGAACTGGGTTGAGCTAGAATGCCCTGCAAAACTGCAGTGGCAAAGCCTGCTCTAGTTCTGGAGTATAAAGGCAGATGGTAATGCTTTGTGAAAGTATGTACAGAACTCCAAGTGGCTGCCTCCAGGATCTCCTTAGTAGGCACTCCTCTAAGGAAGGCTGTAGAGGTGGCTGTGGCCCTAGTGGAGTGGGATCTGATACCAGTAGGTACGAGCTTTCCATGATGAGAATAACAAAGCGTATGCAGTGACCAATCCACTTGGAAATGGTCTGTTTAGTTACAGGTTTCCCTTGACCCCCACAGCATAGGAAACTAGGAGTTGATCTGATTTTCTGAATGACTTGGTTCTGTCCAAGTAGTAACGTAGCTGCCTATGGATATCTAAAGAATGAAGCAGCCTTTCCCCTTTGTTTTGAGGATTAGAGTAGAAGGTAGGAAGGTGGATGGCCTGGTTTAGGGCTACCCTAGATACTACTTTAGGCATAAAGGAGGGGTTAGTACGCAGGAAACCCTGTCCTGATGGAATATTAGGAATGGCTGCACCGCCATGAGGGCCTGTAACTCAGAAACTCTACGAGCTGAAGTGATGGCCAGTAGAAAAGCTGTTTTCCAAGACAAATATTGTAATTCTGCTGAAGCAGCTGGTTCAAAAGGAGGCAATGTCAGTTTTCCAGTACATAGTTAAGGTCCCAAGCTGGTACTGGTTGTTTCCTTGGAGGCCTTATGTTCTTAGCCCTCTGAGGAACTGTCGCAGTAGAGGGTGTGAGAATAAAGGAGGATCCATGTTGTATTCTGCAGATATTGCTGAGGCATGTATCTTGATTGAGGAAAAGGAAAGTCCCTTGTTCAAAAGTTCAGTTAGGTACTGTAACATCTGAGGCAGGTTTAATTTTCTAGGATCCTGTCCTCTTTCTTCATTCCAACAGCAAAACCGCTTCCATTTTGCTGAGTAAGCTTTTCTTGTAGATGGTCTTCTAGCCTCCAAATGACATCCTGCACTTCTTTGGAGAGTAGTGCCTGATGTGAAGTTAAGGGATTTTCCATGCAGCTAGACTGAGAGTTTTCAGCTGACTGTGAAGAGTTTTGAAATTGTTCTGCGTCAGCAGTAGAGGTGTTAGAGGCAGGGGCCACGGAGGAGTGTGAGTTAGGTTCCTCAATAGTGGATACCAATGTTGTCTCGGCCAATCTGGAGCAATCAGTATCATCCTTGGCTTGTCTGTTCTTGTTTTCAGAAGCACCTTGGGCAGCAGAGGTAGTGGTGGGAATGCATAAACTGACCAAGTTGTCCATGTGAATGAAAGGGCGTCCACTTTCCAAGCCTTTGGGTGGAAGGTCCTTGAGCAAAACTTTTAATTGATGATTTTGTGGGAGGCAAAAGGTCTATGTCTGGCCTTCCCATGCTTGAACAATCTCTGTGAATACGTCTGGATGTAGCCTCCATTCGTGAGGGTCTGTCATATGCCTGCTCAGAGTGTCTGCCAGTGTGTTTTCCATTCCTGGTAGGTACTGAGCCTGGAGTTCTATTTGTCTTTCCAGAGCTAGATTCCAAAGAGTCATCGTTAATCTGCACAAGGGGTATGAATGAGTCCCTCCTTGTTTGTTTATGTACCACATTACTGTGGTGTTGTCTGTTCTTATGAGCAGCTGTCCTGGATGCAGGAAATCTCTGAAAGCTGAAAATGCCTTTATTACTGCCAGCATTTCTTTTCGGTTGATGTGAAGGTGCTTTTCTGTTTTGTGCCATCTGCCCTGAATGCACCTGTCCTTCATGTGCGCCCCCCAGGCGTAATCTGAGGCGTCTGTTGTTATGACTTGTGTAGCTTGAGGCTTGCAGAATGGGAGGCCTTTGTTTACTTTGCATGCTTGAGCCCACCATATGAATTCCTTTTGTAGGCAAGGAATTATTGGAATCTCCACTTCTAAGCTGTGACTGTGTTGAGACCATAGATTTTTTAGGTACCATTGAAGTTTCCTCATGTGCAACTTTGCACATGGGATTAGAAGAATGCAAGATGCCATGAATCCCAGAGCCTGCAGGATTTTCCTTGCAGTAAGCCTGGTACTTTTTGCAAGCATTTTGAAGTAGTGAGATAGTTGCCCTTGTTTGTCTGTTGTTAGGTAAGCCATCTGAGTGTTTGTGTCCAAGTTGGCACCCAGGAAGGTAATTTTTTGAGAGGGTGTTAGTTTTGATTTCTCCTTGTTGATGGTGTATCCCAGAGAAAGCAGTAAACGTGTCACATATGCTAGATGTTTGAGAAGTACGAGTTTGCTGTCCGCTTGGATCAGGCAGTCGTCCAGATAAGGGTAAATTTGTATCCCTTGAAGTCTGCAGTATGCAATCACTGATGCCAGGCACTTGGTGAATACTCTGGGCGCAGTAGATAAGCCAAAGGGCAATGCAGAGAATTGATAGTGCTTTGAACCTGCAAGAAATCTGAGGTATCTTCTGCAACTTTGTCTGATTGGGACATGCAGGTATGCCTCCTTGAGGTCCAATGTTACCAGCCAAAACCCCTTGCCCAGCATGGGAAGGAGTTGCTGTAGTGTGAGCATCTTGAATTTTGGCACTAGAAGAAATGTGTTGAGAATGGATAAGTCCAGAATGGGTCTCCAGTCGCTTCCTTTTCTTGGCACCAGAAAAGCCTTGAATAAAACCTTGTGCTTGTTGGTGCGTAGGTACCTTTGTATAGCCCCCATGTTTAGGAGCTTTGCAATTTGTAGTTGTGCCTCTACCCTTTGATTTTGTGGTAGGTTTGGCATGCCTCTCATTTTTGGAAGAGTGTGGAAATGAAATTTGTAGCCTCTGTTTATTATGTCCAGAATCCATTTGTCTGTTGTGACAATATGCCAATTGTTTGCAAATAGTGCCAGTTTCCCTCCCAAAGGTGCTGCCAGTTGAATTCTGCTTGGCATGGAAATGAGGGAGTCATTGAGTTTGCTTTCTGTACTGCTGTGCACTGTCGTCACCACTTCTTGGCGTAGGTGATTGCCATTGTCTGCCTCTGTAGGATCCTTGGGTTTGTCCTCTGCCCCTTCCGCGTCTGTATCTGCCCCTTTGGGCTTTGTCAGTCGTTGGAAAGGACCAGTTTTTTGATGGCCAATTCCTGCTGAACCTTGGTGGCTGAACTTGTAAGAAAGCTTTGACAGTTTGCATAGATTTTGCCTTTTCTTCCATTTTGCGTAAAATATCCTCAGCATTACCACCGAAAAGAACATCCTTATGTAATGGTGCATCTAGAATTTTTGCTTTCACTTGATCTGGAAGATTTTGTTCCCTTAGCCATGCATGTCTGCGAATGACTGCTCCAGTGGCGGCTGATCTGCTGGAGGCCTCTAGTGCATCATAACCACATTGTAAGGTGTGCTTGCCCACTTGCTCAGCACTATGCATCATATCCTGCAACTCTTTTAAATCTGGTTGCTCAGGTTGTGACATTTTTGTTTTTAATTGTGATAACAGAAATTGCTGATATCTAATCATATGAAACTGGCAGTTTAAGGCCCTCATGGCAAGGGTGGCCGAGGTGTAAACTTTCTTTCCCCACCTTTCTAGAGATCTAGATTCCCTTTCCAAGGCAGTGGGTTCTTGGCCGTGGAAGCCTTAATTCCTTTAGGGCCTTGAGAAATAGTCTCAGGATCTGCATTATGGCCTTTATAGAGGAACTGATGAGAATTAGGGACTCTGTAATACCTATCCGGCTTAACAGGTGCAGGAGGCAGAGAATCAGGATTTAAACAGGCCTCCGAGTATACATCATCTAAAACCTCCAAAACAGGAGGAATAGCCAGAGGCCTATGCTGAGGTAACCAGAGGAATTCCCTGAGCCTTTTCTTGGAGTCGGAAAAGTCTTGGCCTTCCCAATGGAAGTGCTCTCAAGGAGTGTAAAGTTTCCCCAAAGGAAAAATCCTCAGGGGGGGATACAGAAGGAATGGACTGCTCTGCATCCGAATCCTCAAAGGGAGAATAAGACTGATCTTCAGCATCAGAATGTTCTGATAAAATGGAATCTTGGTCAGAAGGAGGAGAATCCTCCTCTACTCTGGGTCTCTTGTCAGGAGGGGCCTGCGAGCCTCTAATAAGAGTGATCAGGTCTTCAGCCATTTTAAGCATGTGCTTCTTAGGCGTGGGCCCAGGTCTTGGGCCTTGTGAGGCAGGCCTAGAAAGTTGCTTGGCTGATTTTGCTTTTGTAAAGGCCTTGATGGAGAAGGAAGATGAAGGCCGAAATACACCATGAGTGGATGTAGATCTATCCACATTGGTGGGTTCGACATGAGCAGGTGCTTCGGTAGTAGTTTGGGAAAGGGCAAGAACCAGCGGTCTCAGGCACAGAAGACCCGCCGAGGGAGTGTCGGTAGTCAGGGACTGCAAAGGCGTCTCACTGAGAACCGCCCACGTGGAGCTTGTTTCGTGGTGTCGGTGGAGACCGCAGTTCTCGACTGGCGGTCCTTTTCTTTGCGTTTTCTGGACATAGCGGTAGTTGGAGTATCCGACGACATTTTATAGTTAAACGCTTTTCCAAAATAATGTTGCGACTCCGCCCGGCTTGATAGTGCGTTTATTGAAAGTAGCACAAAAGCGGCAGCCCGAGACGTCGTGGTCTGGGCCCAAACAAGGTATGCAAAGGGAATGGAAATCCTTATGCGGTATTTGCTTCCCACAAGAAATACAATTATTATCTTTTTCTGACATCGGTCTGAGGCAAGAAAAGGTTCCCCAACGGGGTACTTAGCTTTAATGAAGACTTCGGTTCCGAAATTTTTTCGTAATTCAGGAGCTGGCCGACCGGCACTTGCGAACTGCTTCTGCTTCGGGCACCGCGGCAAAAAAGACTGAAGAAGATGGCGTCGGCTGTGTCTTTTATACTCTAGCCTTCCTGACGTCAGAAGAGTACGCGACAGCAACCGACGCCGGACCAAGACTTTGGAATTCGGCCGAGCGAGGGACCGCCTGCCGGCTGAAAACCCATATGTAACTACTGCAGCTGTAATGCACGATGAACATCAGAGAAACACAAATATTTCCTGAAACAGGGATGAACAGGAATGTGAAGACAAGCATCCTTGAGATCCAGAGAGACAAGGAAGCCTGAGAGGAAGGAATCTTCAGAAAGGTGCTGAGCTGTGAAAGGTCCAGAATGAGTCTCCAGGTGCCTTCTTTCCTGGGAATGAAAAACATTCTGCAATAAAACCCATTCTCCTCCTGAGAAGAAGGAACTGCTTAGATAGTGCCTTGAGACAAAAGGCCCCGAAGTACATCTGGAAAGAAAGGCAACTGTTCCTGAAGAGGTTGGGGAATGCCAAGAAAACGAGGAAGGGATTTCCACACCATGAAGTAACCCTGATGGAGAGAACCCAAGAGTCCTGAGTGATCCTTAACCAACTGGGAAGAGACAGAGAAAGATGAAAGGGACTTGACTTAGGATGGAGGGAAGATGGACAGAATCTGGCCTATCTGGAAAAGGAGGTTTCTGAGTAGCAGAAGTATGTGTAGACTTAATAGAAAGAGGAAGAGCCCATCTAGAAGCCTGCTTTTACCTGTGGGAGGAGGGCGAGGCTGTATATGCACAAAGGTACGCTTGGAATGATAGTTCTTTGGAAATTTAGGAATACAGTAAAAACAAAATGAAAACTCCAGCAAAGCTAGAACTTCCACTGAGTGACCTCCCAAACCTCTTTAGTTTGTTATTTGGGATATTTTTGCAATGACCCTAATGATAACGGATATCAGCTGGGCATAACAGCCCTGTGTTTTTAATGCTTAGTCAAACACTCTGCTTGTGCTGCGCCGATGAGGTCATAACAAGGCCGAAATATGCATATCCACAGCTAGTGGGGTTTGGCTTTATTGGCCTGAAATTGTCCATTAAAATGGCGAAACAAGTCATGGGCATTCAGAATCGCCAATTAGCTGAAACACCTGATGTTCATAAGGATCATTTGCATATATCCCATGTGCCTCTGATACAAGAGGTTTGGGAGGTCACTCAGTGGAAGTTCTAGCTTTGCTGGAGTTTTAATTTTGTTTTTACTGATTGGTTTTTCAGTGACCTTCTCACTCATTGTTTTAAATTTAGAAATACAGGAAACAAAAATATACTTCAGTTTCTTAAAGGCCTTGCTCTTTTCTTGCAGGGACTTATAAAGCATGGCAGAACGAAAGAGATTTTTATTACCAAGGAGATGATCCATCAATTTAGCCTTAATATCATCAGGCAAAGGCTGGAGGTAAAATCAAGAGCAACACCTCAACACAGAAACCAAAACAGCAGCTCTAGAAGAAGCATCAGCTGCATCATAACTACATTTAATTGAATGGCAAGCCACTTGAGAATAAGAGCCCAACAGAGAGAGGGCTGAAACCTTCCCCTCAGAATCAGGAAGGTCAGAAATAACCTGATAGGCCTGAGAAAAAAAGAGCTAAGACATATCTGGTCATATGGGTCGGATAATTAACAGACCAGCAGCCCGAAAGGTCAGGGTATCAGCAGTGTACACCTTTTTGCCCAGCTGTTCCATGGCCCTAATGTCCTTGTTGAAAGAAGCAATTTAGTAGAATGCAATAGTTTGGAAGGTTTGTCAGAAGAGACAGATACAACAGAGGGGTCAGCAAAAGAACATTTGCAAGGAAATTTACAATCAAGTACCTTATAAAACATATCAGGCTTTTTAGTGGCTGGAGGCTGGGAATCAGGAGCCTGAGAAGCTGCTGAAAAAGTGTCTAACAGGGCAACTAGGACTGAAGGTACAGCAGATGGTGAGGTGACTCCATATGAAGGAGTTCATAATACCTGTCTTCTGGAGATCAGAAACCTGAGTACAGTCCAAATTAAAAAATTCCATCATAGAAGAGATAGTATCCCCAAAAGAAAGTTCCTCAAAGGGAGAATCTGGGCTAATGGAATCCTCCTCTTCAGTATCATAGTCCAATGGAGAAGGAGTCTGAGAAGAGTAAGCCAAGGACTCTTCCCCAGATTCCAAATCCTCATCAGAACAGTCCTGCTCCCTATGACTATTAAAGGAGTGGGTGACCAAGGGGGTGGGGGGCAGGAAAAGAAACTCCCTGGGCAGGCTTTAATGCCATGAGTGCACTAAACAACCCATGTAAAATCCTGCCTTTCATGCTGGGGAGCCTTAGGAGTGGGGAAATATGTATAGTTTTTTGCTTTGTTTTTCAAAGGGATGTCAGTCCTAAAGACCACAGGAGGTTTAGTCCCTTACCAACACTCAATCAGCATAGTGGGAATCTCCTCCTGAACAAGAATCTGTGGAACACCCCTCAGTCCCATGGATATGATCAGCCTAAGTTCCCCCTTAACATCCACAACGGACATCTGCAGAGCCTCTGGGGACATGCAAGAAGCCGGATCTATGCCAGCCTCCAAAATGGTTGTGGCAGAGGAATCCAACGGAACAACTGGATGACCCTCTGGGCTTTCATCAGCTTCAAGAGGGACAGCCAGGGTAGGCAGTACAGCAGCCAAATCTGACCTGAGTTTTTTGTCATCTTCTTGGTAGAAGGCTTACCTTTGGGACGGGATAATTCTACCATTGCACCCTACTCCAACAACTTAAGATGTTGGTTCTCTACGTAGTTAGACAAGGGGGAGAGACAACTGCAAAGGGTCTTGAGGAAAAACACTTCACAAATTGAGCACGAAGTATGGCTGTGAGAAGCACCCAAGCAAAACAAGCACTGCTCATGATGGTCCTTATGGGGGATGTGTCTCCCACACTGACATGTTCCTTTTCTGGATAACATGTAAATTCACAACCAAAAGAAAAAAAACAGATAAGAAAACCTCAATGGGGCACTTATCTGAAAACGGCTGGGTAACTAGCACAAACGACGGAACATTCAGACCAACAAGTGGAGATGGAGTCCGGACTAGTGGCAAAGAAATTCTGAGATAGGTACTTTCCTATGTCACCTTTATGCCTTACACCATGAGTGGGTAGCACACATGTGATGTACGACATCCTTGAAAACTTAAGGCTTTGGTATTCTGTCCAGACGTTGGGCTACCCTTGGCATGGGATCCCTTTATTAAGGAATACTGCAACAGTGATATGGAAGGACATCAACTGTGAAAGGGTGTTTCAAAGATCATTAAGTTCAGATGGCTGAAAGATGTACTTTAAATAAAGCAGAGGACAGAACTCTGTGAAAGAGTACAACATTAAAAAGAGGGTTTTGTTGGATAGATGCCACTGTAGGGTATGTGCTTATTCCATGTACAAAGTGATAATCTAGTCTCCTTGATAGGTAGGATTTCCTATCATTTAGTTTATCAAGCCTTGTGGAATCCTTAAAACCTCAGATGAGATTGGCTCCTAATTCAGGATTAGGGTCCTTTCTTCCATATTGTAAAGTTTAGGTACCTTACATTTAGGTGGAGCTGAACTCCTAACCATCATAACAGAAAACTGTATGAGCTCTACTGCTCACTAAATGAAAACTAAGCAAGGTTCTAACCCTTAAGCTCAACTAATACTTCAACTCCAAAACAGCTGCTTTTTACAAGGGAATCACTACTGATGTGGTTTCTTAATGTGATCGGGTAGTGATGCTTTCCTTTTGGGAGATTTCTCCCTTTTTCACATTGGTACAACCATATACACAAGTTTTTTTTTTTTGGGGGGGGGAGGCAAAGAGAATTACATTTAATGTTTTCACTGGGTTGATTTCCTAACCAGTTGTGCTTACTGAGTTGGTTACTCGGAAAGCTGTGACTCAATGAGTCATGAAGAAGCAACCATCTCCACTCATTTCCGTTAGAGGAGAGAACTACTATGATCTTAGCCATGAGTACTACCAAAATCAGGTTGGTTCTATTCTGCATTGCCTTTTCCAGTGCTCTGGGAACAGGTGGATAAGGTAGAAAATTCAAAAAAAGGAAGCCTCTGTTCCAAAGAGACTAGATTTTCACTTTGTACATAGAACAGCACATAACCTAAGGTGGCATCTATTCAACAACACCCTCTTTTTAGTAACACAACTATCAGAATTCTCGAGAAGAACCTTGGTATGTGGTGATTATGTGGTGCAAACAGATCCATATAACATGAGTCTGTGGAAGACCCCTGGATTTAACTATCATGAGGGAAGACTGGGTAAAGATTTCCTCAGATGTTTTTGCCAGAGCATTTTGAAATGATGGGATGCACCAGGCCCAGAGATGAAGACTGTGCTTTGATTTCAGAGTCATGGCTATCATAGCTAGCTTGCACATGAGACAAGACCACAGTGGGAAGCAATGTGGCTCAACTGCTAAGATCTCTGCCTCACAGCTCCACGGTCTGAGGGTTCATTTCTGATCTCTAATCATGGTTTGTTTGGAAACTACATGCTCTCCCTATATCTGAGTGGGTTTATTTACTTTATGTTTGTGTTTAATGGGACAATCCGACTGGGTGGGTAACCCATTTTCAGCAGAGGCCTGGGGGAAAGCCCCACTAGTTTAGAGAAAACAATCTAAGAAACTACAATCATAGGCAGAGACAACAAAAATAACCCCTCAGAGAATACATAATATAAGAAAATACAAACTTAAATTGAGAACTTCAAAATGTCCATAAGTTACAAAAATACATATGTAATATAAGAAAAATACAAAACATATGATGAGACGATCAACTTTAGCTCCTTTGGTTAACTATAATCATATATGTGATATAAAGAACATCATACAACTAGACAAACAAAATCACACTTATGTACAAAGAATATTACAACACTTAGAGAAACATAGTTATTTATATGTCTTCGTGGATAATAAAATGAAAAGTAGGAGTAAGAGATTTAAGGTTAGCTTACAAAATTCAAAGTCTGTTATTGGAATTTCTCAGGAAGGATTAAAGAGAGCATTCAGTTGGGATTTAGACAAGAGCAAAGCCAGAAGTTAGATAGGTGGGGCTTGAGAAGTGTTTTAAATTTTGGAGGGTTAGCAATGGTTAGTACATGTTGAGGGGGGGGTCAAATTCAATGTCCTGGAGATGCAATTGGAGTAGAGACAATCTCCATAGAAGCTCGTGGCCTTATTGACTTGTAACAGAAGTTTTGTCAGAAGATCTGAACTTTCTTGTATTAGAATGGGTTTTAACTAGGTCTTGAAGAGCTGAGCATTTTTCAGGTTGATATACTATGCTGTGTGCTATTATAAATTGGGTGAATGCAATGAGGTTAGGTAATTCCAACTAGTTTAGCTGTTGTAAGGCATTGCAGTGATGTGATTTGTATGGGGAGTTATTAGCAAATCTAGCAACCTTGTTATAGCAAGCATCTAGTTTAACTAGCTTGATCATCTTCAGGTTGGTGAAGATGGCAGGTGCATATAGGAGGGCAGACAGTAAATGAGTCCTGGAAATAGACTGTCTAGTGAAGTCAGTGGGATATGGTTTAGATCTGTAGAGAGATCCTAATTTTATGTGTACTTTACAACAGTTGACGGATGTTTATCGAATTTCAAGTTATCAGTTGTGATGCCAAGTAACTTGCTGTGTGACACTGGTTCAATATCTTGTTGTTATTAGCTGAACAGATATGGAAGGGTGAGTGGTGGTCAGAGGGTCGGCTCATTATTTGAGAAGATCATTACTTTTGTCTTTCTGGGATTCAGGATTAAGTGAGAGCAGCAAGCCAGGATACTACTGCAAAGAAAGCAAGCTGTGTTTCTTCTTGAAGTAGAGAGAGAGGGGCTGCAGAGGAGTGCGGTGTCATCAGCATATTGTATGATTGTGGCCAGGTTTGTAGCAAAGTGGAGGTTGTTAGTAAAGATACTGAATAGGAGTGGACCTAAAATTGAGCCCTGAGGTACACCTAGTGTAACAAGTAGTGTAGGGGAGAATTCATTTTACAGCTTGATGGTCTGATAAGTAGTCATGGAATCACTGAGGAGCAGAATGGCTTAATTTAAGAGACAGAAGCTCATGAAGTTTTTGGTGGGAGACTGTATCAAAGGCTTTGGACATGTCTAGAAATATTGAGGAGACTAGTTGTCCATATTTTCTGAGATGGTTGATGCTGCCTGTAAAGCTTAACAGAGCTGTAGTGGTGTTGTGGATAGGTCGAGAGCCATGCTGGGTGTTAGAAGATTATTACAGAGTAGATGATTCAAGAGTTGGGACTGAATACATTTTTCTAAGATTTTGGATAAGGATGACAGAATTGCAATTGGTCTGTAGTTAGAAAGGTCTGCATAGGTTCCTCCTTCGTATAGGGATATTATATAGGAAGTTTTCCA
Source organism: Protopterus annectens (assembly GCF_019279795.1). NCBI lineage: Eukaryota > Metazoa > Chordata > Ceratodontiformes > Protopteridae > Protopterus > Protopterus annectens. The sequence continues at coordinate 357,504,585 of NC_056738.1, forward strand.
GGCTTTGGGAACTTGATGCTCAGTTATGGAGCGATTATTCAATATAGTGACTGGATAGGCTAGGACATTAGCAGCTAACATAAGACAGTCAGTGGGTAGTTAAGTTTGTGGAGCATTCTTTTAAAGCACTACTTTGAATGGGCTTGAAAGAAAAATTGTTGGATGTTTCATTGGGTTCAGTAGGAATTTTTAGCAGTATAGTGTTATTTGTTTTGGTTAAGTTTAGAATGGAATTGGTGAAGTAGGTATTGAATTGAGTGGTTATACTATCTAGTGTATTTGTGGTGGAGGGAGTTGGGGTTGTCTGGCTGTAAGAGTTTATATAGTTTTCACTGGATACTCCAGTTTCTCCTACCTCCCAAAATATTAAGGGTCAACTGGCTATTCTAAATTGTCCATACATTTAATTTGATCTTGTCATTGTGGACCAGGCTATGATGGAAAAGGGTCCATGATGACTAGTTCACTATCTAGTTAATAAATTAATATATTAAATTAAATTAAATTAAAATAAATGAATAAATAAATAAATAAAAGTGCACGACCCTCCCCAAAGGTATGCTGATGCATCACATCACCATAAAACTGTTGTGATCACCCTGAGGGCTTTTGGTGTCAAGACTGGTATGAAGACCCATCTTCTTGTTTTAGGTGTCTTGAATTCTCAAAGACCCCATGTGCATTCCGCAAGCTTAATCTGAAGTACTTGGTATCAGGCTCTAGCTTCCATTTAGACTCTACAAATGGCATCCCTGAAATGGCCACCACATGAGCACCCCTTCATCTGCAATTCTTGGGGATAATGAGAATGAGTGAAATCACTTGTTCCAGAAAATGTAAGGATCATAAGAGATTCATCAGTATCATTTGATATTCTTCATGAGCAGCTTTGCCAACAGGACAGTGAAAATGAACTGTAACATGCAATTACGAGCCTTTAGGGTAGTGCCTACTGTTAGAGATGCTTCAAAATCTTTTTTTTTAAATAGAGAAAGTCTGCACCCCCTGGTGTTCAGGATGGCCTCCCACAGGAAACACTTCATACATTAATGAGTAAGGCTTGACTTCAGGCAGTTCAGGGGGAATCCTCGGGTTGGTGAGCCAGTGAATTGTGCACTTTTACTCCTTGCTCAATTCTTCCTGAGATTTTGTCTGAAACAGGCAGTTGTATAGGTCCATGCAAATATGGATGTTCTTGACCATGAAGTAGGCATAAGACAGAGCTTATTATTATTTCATGAATACTCTGGAAGCAATGGACAGTCCACATGACAGAGAAGTGAACTGTAATAGTTTATGAAAATAGGCATATGCAAGCAAACATACTTCATAATCAAGGTGACCATGAGGGAATCTGAAAACACAAAGTAACAGATAGCATCAAGAGTAAGACTTCTGAATTTCTTTACTGCCAGAAAGGCTTAAGACAGGTCTCCCACATCTGCCTTTTCTGGGTACCAAGAAAAGCCTGGACGTAGCATCCTTCTCCTTGTTCTGACAAAAGGACTCTCTTTACAGCTGTTGAAGATAACATACACTTCACTGTAGATGGGTCCTGCCACAGCCATCTAGTCTAGTCAGACAAGAAGCATCCCATCATCATAAAGGGTTGACGGGATCCAAATTTTATCTTGCATCTTGTATTTATGAGTACTTTCACCCCCAGGTTGTAGTCACATGAAACCAATGGGGTGTGAAAATGGGATGAAGTTCCTCCATTAATAACTAGCAAGGCTGAAGAAAGGGGGGGTGAGACTGAGGTAATAAGAACTAGAAGGCATGTTCAGACTGGGTGGGCAGGGGACCATGATTCTGCCAACACCTTACTGGCCCTTTCTGAACATCCCTTTCTGCTTGAATTACTCAAGCGTGCCACTGTTTTTTTTTAATAAAAGGGTGTCAACACTTAGTTGGGAAATGACTGCTGCATTCTGGCACTGGGGAATCAGAAAGTTGCTTTACTACCTCAATGGTTTTGCTTTCTTCTTCCAGCTTAAATACTTCATGTGAAGGAGATATGAGTAGTGACTCTTTGTACAAGGGTGCACTTTAAGATCTTTTCTTTGATATCTTTAGACAAGGATTGAAGCCTTAGCCAAGCAAGTCCATATGATAACTGTGCCTGGGGTGGCTACCCCAGCAAAGGCGTCTATAGTACTGTAGCATGCCAGTTAATTTTAAGCAGTTTGGAAAATATTTGCAAGCAACTGCTTCAAGACTGCACCAGAAACCTCTTTATTTTCATCTTGCTTCACAATGCCACCTTGGAAATGGAGCAAATTAGTTTCAGAATGAACAGCCCTAACACTCAAAGTAGCAGATATGATTACTTTTTTTAAATCTGTACAGTATATGGTTTTATCACTTTGCTGCATACTGTTAGCTAGCACCAACTTTGATCCCCTGGCTGCATCCAGTGATACCATCATAGAATCATCCAATAGGTCCTTGTACAAGACTGCAAACTTTTCTTACACCCTGTAGAAACAATGTAGTTTCCAAAATACCACTGGCTAGGAGCCAGGTTCTAATGAGGCATTCAAACAAGTCCATAAAAACCTACTGTGATGATACGGGTTAGTGCCAGCATAGCCAGCTGGAGTTCTGTAAAGAATGATATGTCCTTTGAATATCAAACTGAGTTATAGAAGATGCTTGTGCTACAAAATGCATTAGAACTGCACCGCATTTGAATATCAAACTGATCTGCACAAATGCTTATGTTACAAATGTATTAGAAAAGTTGCGTAAAAATCTTACCATAACTATAGATGTTCTTCTCTTCCATGTTGCAGTATTCTATACAATTGGGTTTTCCCCTCTTGCTACCCAAACGTCCGGCCAGTATACAAAAGTTTGCAGTCATTGTATGGTGAGCGGGACATCTGACATGGCTAGCAGAATGTGAGCCATAAAAGTGATGTCTGCTTGCACTAGACTTCAGAACTGAGCACCCCAGTCAGAACCAGCCCCAGAGAAGGTAGTGCAAGTCCACTGCCAACCCAGAATGGGAATGCCTGCTATCAGGAGGGGTAGGTGGGAGGGAAGGAATACTGCAACATGGAAGAGAAGGACATCTAACTTTTCTATGTCCTTCTATTCACATGTTGCAGTATTCTGTACAGTTGGATGAGTGCCAAAGCTCACTAAGAGGAAGGAGGTGGTGACCTAGAGGAGTTTTCCAGGAAACCATGGAGGATAGCCCTGGCAAATCCAGCCCTACACCTAGAAATCTGGTCCATTTTGAAATTTTCTGCAAAGGTGTGCATAGAAGACCAGGTGGCTGCTTCAAGAATAGTGGAAGTGTCCAGGCCTTGGAAAAAGGCTCCAGATGAGGACACTGCCCTAGTGGAGCGGGCCTTCACACTGCCTTGTGTTTCCCATGGTGTGTGTAACATAAGGAAATAGCCCTGGAAATCCAGGCTGAAATGGTTTGCTTAATTACTACTTTCATATTCCTTAATATCTAAAACATTATTAATATCACCACCCCTACTATGAGGTTTAACTAAATCTAGGCATCTAAATTTAAAGCAATATTCCCATGTGTTTTAATATGCATTATTCTCAACCTCCCTTCTAACCTCTGACTTATGCTCAATTATTCTGTCTTTAAGTTTACGTGTGGTCTTGCCCACATAGAATGCTGAACAGGCATTACAAGTAGCCAAATACACCACATTTACACTGTTACAGAATGCTACTGATTTAAAGTAAAACTCTTTTAAAGTAACAGCATGAATAAATGCATAATTAGGGGTAGCAGCAATGTCTATACAACAAGAACAGCTCATACATTTAAAAGTACCAATACGATCAGAGAAAGCATTCAGCTTTAAGCCAAGATTAAAATCTTTATAACATAGTAAGCTTTTAATACTTCTCATATTCCAATACAGTAGCATTCTGTAACAGTGTAAATGTGGTGTATTTGGCTACTTGTAATGCCTGTTCAGCATTCTATGTGGGCAAGACCACACGTAAACTTAAAGACAGAATAATTGAGCATAAGTCAGAGGTTAGAAGGGAGGTTGAGAATAATGCTCTTTTCAAGCATATTAAAACACATGGGAATACGCATTGCTTTAAATTTAGATGCCTAGATTTAGTTAAACCTCATAGTAGGGGTGGTGATATTAATAATGTTTTAGATATTAAGGAATATGAATGGATTTTAATTACTACTTTCCCCAGGGCTCTGTGGTGGAAGGAGACAAACAATTGGAAAACTGTCTGATGTTCTTGGTTTTGTGCAGACAGAACCTGAGTTGCCTGTGCACATCAAGGGAATGAAGTACTACCCTATCCTTCAGAAGGGTCTCACAGAAACGGATAACTGGTGCCAGAGCCATGGCCTAAAGTTAAATGCCAAAAAATGCATAGTCATACCCTTCGGGAAAAACAAGGTTACCCCTAGCTACCAAATAGGTGGCAATCCACTGAGTACAGAAGAAGTTATCAGGGACCTGGGGACCCAGGTTGATAGTAGTCTGTCATTCGACACCCATGTAGCTAAAGTAGTTAGGAAGACCTTCTACATTGCCCACCTTATCATGAAGGGATTCTCATCTAGATCAAGGGAGGTCATAGTCTCCCTATACTCATCACTCATCAGACCAATGACTGAGTACAATGCCCCATTCGAATGTATCTGACCCGACACTTGCAGCAGCTGGAGAGGCCACAAAAGTTCCTCACCAAAAGGATAAAGGGTCTCAAACATCTGTCCTATGCTGCCCGACTGAAAGAACTCCAGCTCTATTCAGTCGCTTACACTTGCTCAGAGGTGACCTTTGCCTAACATACAAGGCCATGTCAAACCCAGATTTGATGAATATGCTTCACCTCAAAAATCTAGATCCGTCAGAGCCACAAGGCGGGAGACTTAAACCTATTAATAGGCGTGCTGGAGGGATAGATTCATCACCCAAAGACTCCTATGCTGTGGAATAAAATCCCGGTATATGTGAGGCAGAGCACCTCGCTGGCCTTGTTCAAGAGAAATCTTGACCAATGGATGGGAGATCGCAGATATACCCCAGGGATTACCTCAGTGTCACTGCTCAACAGAGGCACAGCAAAATAATGGGTATAGTTCCTCATACTAAAGGGCAGATAGCCTAGTATGAACCTATGAACCTATGAACTCTCTCACTGTCTCCCTGTGGGTTGGGAAAGAATGTGGGTAGGTGGATGGCTTGGTTTAAGGAGAAGTCATTAACCACCTTGGGCATGAAGGAAGGGTTGGTTCTGAGGGTTATCCTATCTCTGTGGAAGATGAGGAAGGGAGGGGTAGCTACGAGAGCTTCCAGCTCAGAAACTCTCCTAGCTGAGGTCAAGGCCACCAGCAGAACAGTCTTCCATGTGCAGCATTTTAGGGAAGCTTTGGATGCAGGCTCAAAGGGAGGTAGTGTGAGCCTCTCTAAGACATAGTTCAAGCCCATGGAGGCAGGATGGGCTTCCTTGGTGGCATGAGATGGAGTACCCCCTTAAGGAACAGTTTTGCAGGTAATCTGGAAGGTAAGGGAGGTTCCAGGGGTAGGCAGACAGAAATGGCAGACAAATGAGCTTTGATGGTGGAGTATGCTAACCCTGTCTGTAAAAGTTCACACAGGTAGGACAGCACTAGGGAGACTTCACTTTGCAATGGGTCTAACTGCCTTCAGAGACACCATATGGAGAACCTTTTCCACTTGGATACAGAAGATCTCCTGGTATTGGGTTTCCTGGCCTGCTGCAGGACAGTGAGCAAGTCCTCATTATAAGTGCCTTTAAGGGATCAAAATCCTATCACCCACAAGGTTAGGTGTAGAGAATGCCACCATGGATGAATTTGAGTTCCCTTGTATTGTGTGAGTAGGTCCACTCTGAGGGGTAACTTGAGGTGACTGCCCTTGGCTAATTAGAGGAGGAGGGGGAACCAATGCTGTCTTGGCCACTAGGGATTCACCAGCAAGATTTATGGTTTGTCCTGCTGGATCTTCAAGCAGGACTTTCTGAACAAGAGGGAAGGAATAGAGAAACCTCCCCTTCCAAGAGATTGAAAAAGCATCTGTTGTCATTGCTGTCTGGTGCAGAAGGAAGGGAAGTTGCCTGTTCATGGTGGAGACAAACAGGTATATTTGAGGTGTACCCCATCGGTGGACAGGGTCCAGGAATATATCCCTGTGTAGCATCCATTTGTGGGACACAGTCATGGACCTGCTGAGAGAATCTGCCTGTGGGTTCTGTAGGAAGGGATGTAAACTGCCTGAATAGTAACTCCCTGACTGGTAACCAGTTCCCACACAAGGAGAGCTAGTCTATAAAAGTAAGAAAGGTCTGGTTCCCCCTTCTTGTTGATATACCACAGTACTGTGTTATTGTCTGTGAAAAGCTTTAAGGATCCCTGCTGAAGCCTGGGTTGAAAGGCTTTCAAGGCCAGAAGGATTGCTTTCATTCCCTTACAATGGATGTGCTCTTTCCTGTGTGGTTCTGGCCAAACTCCCTGCACCTTTAGGGGCCCCAGCATAGCCCCCCAGCTGAGGTCTGAGGCGTCTGTGTACATGACCTGTGTTGATAGCAGTTGGGGTGGGAGGCGTACTACCTTCTGGGGAGGAAGGAAGGCTGTCATGGTGTCTGTCTGGATTCTGCACCCCAGGAACCTTTTTGTCCTGGGAAGGTTCCAGATGGGATTTTGAGTAATTTATCTGAAACCCTAGAGACTGCAGGAGGGCAATGGTTTTCTGCAATTGGAGCAGGAGGGACTGTTTGCAGTCTGCCTGGATGAGAAGGTCGTCCAGGTAAGGGAAGATTTGGATCTCTTGAGTCCTGCAGAAGGCAATCACTTGTGCCTGGCATTTGGTGAAGACTCTGGGTGCTGTGCACAGACCAAAGAGCAAGAACTGATAGTGACAGCAGGCAACTGAAAACTGAAGGAAATTCCCGAAGCTGGGCCTTATAGGGATGTGGAAGTAGGCATCTTTGATGTCCAAGGTAGTCATGAATCTTTGAGAGAGGATAAGAGGGAAGAGGGTTGGCAGTGTAAGCATCCAGAATGTGGGCACGTGCAGAAAGAGGGCTTAAGTAAGACAGATCTGGAATTGGTCTCCACGGCCCATCTTGCCTTGGTACTAGGAAAGAGCCTTAAGTAAAAGCCTTCCCCCATAACAGACTGTGGGAAGGGCTGGATGGTGCCTTGGGCCAAAAGGTTGCCCACAATGGGTTGTAGCAGGTGGAGATGATTTTTTGTGGCTGGGGAATACCCCTTCTCTTTGGGGGATGATCCAGGTCATGAAGTACCCATGTTCTATTACTGACAGTACCCACTTGTCTGAAGTGATGAGTCTCCATGCTTGGAGAGAGTGAGAGAGATGTACGGAGAGAGGGATGGAGGGGGGTGCTGATTCAAGCTTGGCAGGTAGTCACACACTACCTGCCCTGTCTGAAAAGGGCCTCCTTTGGCTGGTAGATAGAGCAGTCCTGGCAGGAGTGGATTGCTTCCCGGGAGCTTTTCTAGGTCTGGAAGAGGGAGGAGGACTTGAATACTTTATGATAAACTGGGTTTTGGACGGATGATAACTTTGAAACCTGGGAATTGGATATACAAACAAATGTTTTAAATCTTGCATCTCCTTACCTTTTTGTTGTAAGGACTTAAACAAGTCTGCAACCTTGGCTCCAAATGGTGCTGAATTGTCCAGAGGTGTATCTACTAATTTAGCCCTAAAATCATCTGATAAGGGCTGGAAGTGTAGCCAGGAATACCTTCTTAGAGCAGAAGCCAATGTTGCCAACTTAGCTGAGGCCTCAGACGCAGCATAGCTTACACCTAATGGCATACCTGGTCACCTGAGACATCAGGGGAAACAAGGGAAGACAGCTGAGCTTTGGCTGGGGAGTCAGAGAGATCAGAAAGCCGTTTGGAAATTTTTTCCAGCAGGGCTAAGGCATATTTAAACATATGTGTCTCATAGCTTATTGTTCTGAAAGCCAGACTGGCAGAAGTGTACACCTTTTTACCCAAATGCTCCACTGCCTTGCTGTCCTTGTCAGCAGGGAGGAGGGTGGTAGAGGGCAGTAATTTAGAAGCCTTGTCAGTAGACACTGAGATGGTGGCTGGGTCTGCAGCTGGGCATTTTATCAGGAATTTACCTGTCTCTGGGACCTTGTAAGACCTATCAGGTCTGTGGGGGGCTGGAGGCTGGGAATCTGAATTCAAGGATGCTGCAGGAAAGCATCAAAAAAGGCTGGAAGAATAGGTGGGACAGCAGTGGGAGCTGAGGAATCCATCTGGATCAAATCATAGTGCTGTTTTTGCACCTCAGTCCTTCCTGATGAATCCCACTTTGTTATCTCATCTTGGCTATGGTTTCCCCAAAGGTGAGATCTTCTGCAGGGGAATCAGCTTCTGCAGATTCTTCTTCTGGAGAGGCATATCCAAGTGAGGAAGGGAGTTGAGAGGTGTAAGAAAGGGATTCTTCTTAGGAAGAATCAGAGTACACCACCCCTACCACCTGAGAGGGATCTGGGGCCCGAGGCCTAGGACTCAAAACTAGAAGAAGGGTAATGGAAGTTTCTTGGGCAGTAGGCCACAAGGCCATGAAAGCATAAAAGAGGCTTTATGGGAAAGCCTGCCAATCTGGTTGGCTTTCCCTAACTGGAGAGCTATGCTTTCTCTTTTCCTTCTTTTTAAGTGAAGGCTTAACCGGGAGTTTGAACAGGAGAAGGCCTAGAACCTGATGACTGGGAAGGAGAGGAGGGATCCAGCTGGTTTGCTGAGGGCTGTGATTCTTCCTTGGCGTCAGAATCCGACGTCCGCAGAGCCTCTGTGGATGTGGCTTCCACACAGGGTTCTGCGGGATCCGATCCGGTACCTGCTATTCCCAAGGAGGTGGAGCCCAAGTGTTCATCCAGGCCGACGGCCACAGGATGAGCACTGGACAGTGAAGGTGCAGCAACAGTAGCAGGCCTTGTGGTCTTGGCTTTTCTTCTTGGCAGTTCAGAAGACAAGTCAGAAGGTCCCTCCATACCTACCGCAAACTGTTTCAGATGCTGGTTGTCTAGGTAAAGATTGAGGGCATGAACCCTACTACATAAGGTCTTAGGGACAAAGGCCTGGCAAATAGGGCAGGCCCTGTAGTCATGAGACTTTCCTAGACAGAAAAGAGACAGAGTTTGTGGACGTCCTTGTGTGGAATCTGATGGCCGCATTTACACTTTCCCTTTCTGGATAACATGAACAAGCACTGGCATACAATGATTGAAAAAGGTTCCTAACGGCATACTTATCTGAGTTTTTTGAGAATCCAATGGCCAGGAAAGCAGAAACACCCGATATTCGACTGGTGGCAGAGAAGTTCTGAAGTCTGGTGAGTGCAGACATCACTTTTATGGCCCACATTCTGCTAGCCACTTCAGACATCCTGCGCACCATACAGTGACTGCAAACTTTTGTATATTGGCCGGAAATTTGGGAAGCAAGAGGGGAAAACCCAACTGTACAAAACACTGCAACATGTGAACAGAAGGACATCTGTATGGTATTTGAATACCAAACTGATTTGTACAGATGTCAATGTTACAAATGTATTAGAACTGTATGGTATTTGAAAATTAAAATGTGCATGTAAAGTTTCTAGTGTTAAAATGTATCAACAGTGGGTCCTGCTGGAACAGCAGAGGTTAACCAGCTGGCTTACTTTAAGAAAAATAAGGGAAATGTAAATGAGCTATTAAACCAAGAACACAGTACCTGCAGTGCTGAATGGGACTGTAGACGGCAAGTCTGGGAGCAGTCATTATCTGTTAGCTTTTGTAAAGAAGGGGGAAATGTTGTAACTGTTTCTGGCTCCCTGGCACTGCATCTACATGTGTACTGTAGCAGTCTGCTGAAGTCTCGTCTCAAACTTCAAAAGGGGATACTGTGAGAACCTAGAGTCATGTGACCGGATGAAGACATTCTGAAAACCATCTTGGACGTTACATTTTACAGGGAATAATCTCTGAGTATTGAGTAATCTGTCTTGGGCCTGACAACAAAAAGGACCATTCACCACACCATCTGCCTTGCTCTATTAAATAAGTAGGGAACACTAATCTTCCTAGATTCAGTCAGGAAAATATAGTGAAGCTTTCTTTAGATATTGTTTTTCTTTATCTGTCTGAGTCTGTCCATCATTATTTTCAATATTTCCGTGATTTGACCTCTGTGGTTTACTGTAAATATAGTCAGTATTTTCATGTTCCTTTATTATTTATTATTAAATATATTTACATTTTTTTTATTGTGGCTGGTCCCTTTTAGAAAGCATTTAACCTTTGAGAGTGCTTATATTTATTTGGTGACACTGTGTGGGCCACTCCTGAAGGCCTAGCTGTCTTGCTAACTACTACCATTTGTATTAGTATTAATATTATTACACAGTACAATTGGACACCCTTTCTTAAGGGCCTTGGAGTAAGCTGATTGTGGAATGCCTGGTGGCAGTGATAACTACTTTATACTACTGGCAGAAGGGGGCACAGCAGGGAAATCTGTGACAGCCTTTCCCAGGTGGATGTGTGCAAAATTAAATCTTAGTGAGAGAGAGAGAAAGAGAGTGTGTGTGTGTGTGTGTGTGTGTGTGTGTGTGTGTGTGTGTGTGTGTGTGTGTGTGTGTGTGTGTGTGTGTGTGTGTGTGTGTGTCAGAGCACTGGCTTCACAGACAGGGTGTGCTGGAGAGCTTGACTTGGACACTCGGCTGAGGACCTATCCCTACAGCTGTACCAGTGGTGAGTCTTACTGGGGACCTGGAAGGAGACAGATATAGACAAATTCAGATCCCCGGCTGAGTTTAATCCTTGTGTGCTCTTAAGGGAAATTGTGCTTGATGCAGGGAGGTCTGCATCTAGAGATACTGAGTGTATCCATTTGTATTCCAAGTGAACATCCCTCTCCAGTGTCAGTGGTGATGACCGAGGCTCCTTGGTTACTGGCCCAGAGAGTGGTCGTCACAACTACATCACGGAAGGAAAGCCCATCAGTTAAGGTTCTTCAGTTCTGAAAATGGTCCACTGAAATTAGAGCTCTAACCCTATTACATAAATATTTGTGGAGGCTGAAAAGTTCTTTTCTCCACACTTGAAGTGTACCCACAATAAATAAGTTTTTTTTGAGAAAGACATGTTCTTGAGGTGGGAGGCCTGAAGATAAGGATTTGTCATAATCAGTGTTGTAGCAAAGGCTTATTTGGCAAAGTCCTCCTCTTCACCACTGTTAATGTGGTAGACTGTTCTAAAGATGTTTTTCTCTTCTGGGTAGAGTGAAATGTCTCAGATATGGAAGTTTAACCTTGAAGAGGGGGGGGGGCATTAATTTTTTGTCATGCTATCACATACTATTTGGTGAAACATGAAAATTCAGAAATAGCAGAAGCCAACAGGTTTTGCCATAACAGATGCCCCATGAACCAAACTTACCAGCTGCAGTGGATGTGGTTCACCTGCCCCCCCCCCCCAAAAAAAAATAGCTATTCGCTGGAACCCCAAAGCACTGCCAGAATATCCAGTTAACAGTAGCCTATGAATCATGGTGTACAAGCTGGTCATCTGTGGCTGCATGGGGAAACAGCATCTAGTTGTGATGCAGTAGTTAATTTCGTAAGGGAATTCGCCACACTGAGATGCCTGCAACCCCATCCCATTACAACAGTCTTTGACTAGGCATTAGCTGTTGGGATACCACAGTATGAAAAGTCAAAGCAAAGGGGACTGTCAAATCTGTACTTCTCTGAGGCCAACACTGTCAGGCCTTTGTAGACTTGTTGTGGGCACAAAAAGATCCCAAGCTCTCTCCCTGCAGAAAAACTGTGGCTGCCAAATTCTTATGGTCACTAGCTTCATACCCATTTTCTTTAGATGTCTAGATGACTGCACTCAGTTTCCAAAGATGATTCTCCCTCCAAAACAAGGGCAGCCACCCACTGACCTAGTACTTGCTCCAGAAAAGCTAGACTTGTTGTGGGCACAAAAAGATCCCAAGCTCTCTCCCTGCAGAAAAACTGTGGCTGCCAAATTCTTATGGTCACTAGCTTCATACCCATTTTCTTTAGTCTCTGATGTCTTTGATTTTTTAGACAAGATAAGAGATGTTAAATGGAATAAATGTATGTATTGGGTCACGGTTGATGTCAAGAGTCTATATACCAATATTAGTCATTCTTTTGGTATGGAAGCTGTAAGGTTTTTCTTAGGTGATCATCCGGCTACAGAATATATTGTTGAACTCATTTATTTTTCTTTAACCAAAAACTTTTTTGAATTTAATGATTGTTTGTATCGACAAAAGCAAGGCACAGCTATGGGGGCAGCTTTTGCCCCTATGTATGCAAATCTTGCTATGGGCCTTTTTGAGTCTGAATTTTTATATAGGAACTATTTTTTTCGTAAATATGTTATTAAATATTATAGGTTTGTGGATGATTTGATTTTTTTGTTGGAAGGTGGTGAAGCTTTAATAGATCAATTCATTTTAGATCTACATAATAATAGATTTTCCTTGAAATTTGATGGGTTTAAAAAGGGTGTTTCTATTTCTTTTCTTGATATTATGTTGAACATTGTTAATGGTAAAGATTTAGTGACATCAGTTAATAGAAAGTTTGATGGAGGTATACAATATGTTCATGGCACTAGCTGTCACCCTCCCCATACAAGAGAAGCTCTACCGTATGGAGAAATGGTAAGAATTTCTAGATTATGTAATAATGAGGTTGTATTTAAAAAGGAACTTAGTTTATTAATAGAAATGTTTTATCAGAGGGGCTATAGTGAGGAAATAATAACAAATAGCTATAGGTGGTTTTTTGGATATAGGTGTAAAAAAGTTACTAATAATTTGTTTAACAGAGATCTTGTAAAGTACAATGATATGAATAATAAACTGGAGGATGTGTTCTATTTTGTTACAACTTTTGGTTGTTTTAGTGTTGAATTGATTAAAATGATTAACCATTTTTGGAAATATTTTAGTTCTTTAAGTAGTGTGTCATTATGGTTGAATGCACATCTTAAATTTTCTTATAGAAGAGGGAAAAATATTAAAGATTTTTTAGTAAAAAGTAGATTTATTATGCCTGTAGCCAGTGTACAATACAGTCTATCTATGAAGGGTACTTCAAGATGTGGCAAATGTAAAGCCTGTAATTTTATAGTTTCTCATTTTTCTTCTATTAATAATGTTAGTTTTAAAACATGTAATGTTTTTAATTGCAATTCTGAAGGGGTGATATATGCATTTAAATGCCCTTGTGATAAATTTTATATTGGAGAGACCAAAAGGGCTTTTAAGGTTAGGCTTTTGGAGCATGCTAGGGACATTATTAATAATAAGGAAGAAAGTTCTGTGGCTATGCATTTTAGAAATTTTCATCAGAGTAAAAATGAGGGGTTACAAGGTACTGTTTTGGAGCAAATACATCATTCACGTCATGTCCGTGCTAATATTAAACAAACTTTATTATATAAAGAAGCTGTATATATTTTGAAATTTAATACTTTATATCCCCATGGTCTTAATGAAGACCTTAATTGGAGAGCACTGATTTGATGTAATGAATTGAATTAATTTATATTTAATTGATTTATTGTATAATTGTCTTATGAATAAGTATAAATTTAGTGTTGGTATTTGTAAGGTTTATACTCCTTGAAGGCTACGGCCGAGACGTCCGAGAGAGAGAGAAATACATTTGTTATCGAAGTTGTGGATTTTTTTGTTGTTTCATCCCATTTTCTTTAGATGTCTAGATGACTGCACTCAGTTTCCAAAGATGATTCTCCCTCCAAAACAAGGGCAGCCATCCCCTGACTTAGTACTTGCACTCAAATTATGGGAGCCCCAGTTGTTAACGCATTTTTATTAAATTAAAATCAATATTTGCATTCAAAAACATTACAAGATTCACTAAGTCAGAACAGATACTAAAGCTGGAAATCTCTTAAGTAGCTGTAAGCCATAAGCACAGCTGACAGTGAATTTTCTTATGGATACAACTGGCCTCAAAGACTTCCACATTACAACCAATATAGGTCTAACAATTAGCTGTACAAAAAAGTACAAACAAATCCCAAACTGGGTAATTGCTGCAAATGCACACGTTGCCTGCATAATACCGATCGACTAACTTCTGAGAACTAATGCAGCAGAAATGAAGATAGCACATTCACCATACACATGCACACACTTGATACTGTATGTGCTTACTAATGCCTCAACCATGAGAAAAGGTGGCCCTGTGCAGGGGACATTCAAAAGCTCTGGAAGTCAGACAGATAGTTGATTATCTGCCTCTAGTGTAATTCTCATGTTATGTATGACACTGCAGCAGTGCTAAGAATGAGCATTTACTAGCAAAAAAAGGCCTCAACAGTAATGCCTAGAACAATGTTATTGATGATAAGGATTCATGGCCTCATCGACTGACAATGAAGTCTTGAAAAAGTATACCACCAAAACAGGTTCATGATTAACCTGTGACAGCACTAAATAAAGTAATAAGTACTGCAACAAAGAGGACACCACTACTGGCAAAATAATAGTCAGTACCAACCACATCTAATGCAGTACCAGTTTTGTATTAACTCACCAAAAGATGAGAAATTTACAGCAACTCTGAAGTGGACAGTGGGGCGAATACTCAGTCCCAGGGAATTCACTTGGTGATCACACCTGAATTTAGGACCTCCTTCAAAGAGATCTAAGGAAATTATGGCACAAGCAGATGCAGCACACCCAGTGCTTCAGAATAGCTTCCTAGTGAATAAACCTCTGAAGTCTTCAATTCTAATATAAATTAACCTTCTACAGGCCTGGAGGCAACTGCTGTTACAATAAACAAAGAGCTCTTTGAGGAAACACAAAAAATAACACAAGTGGTAGACAGGAAGAATAACAAAAGAGCCGATTAGTACACCAAAGAAGATTTCAAGAAATAATGATGGCCTGTATGGAAGGCAGCAATAAAAGTATAAAAAATGGAAGCCAAGAAATGCAACAGATGTTCTCAGCAGGCCAGTGCAGTGTTAGAGAAGACAAAAAACAGCAATGTAAAGGAATGATAAAATGTCCTTCAAATATGCAGGGGAAGAAAATGAATGAGTAAGACACATATAGTAAATGGAAAATGAATTAACAAATGCTTAGAGGTCAAGCTGAAGTACCAACACCTTCCTTAATTTTGCCATTCACAAAAGATATCAGCCAATATAGCAGTTATGTAAAGGCGCAGGAGCTATGGAAGGGAAATATGTACTAAGAGAAAGATGACTAGGACCAGAAAAAAAACAAAAGATTTAAAAGTGCCAGCCTCAAGAACAGATCACTTCCATATTCTTTGGTACCAGTTAGATGTGAATAAAATTCTGCTCCAAGTTTTCATAATAGAACACTTTCCACTATCCCGTTACCAAAATGGACAGAGACAGCTCTAAACTCTTATGTGATCATGTGGTCCTGGGCCACCATAACAGCAACAGCGAGGACTAGATCAATTATTCCAGGCCACAGCCCTTCCTTGCTAATATCCAGACCTGAATCTGCCCCAAGTGACCATTTCCAAACTGTGACAAAGTAAGAACTGGCTTTCTACCTGAGCTGCTTATAGGCAGAGTAAGGACTGCTAAAGGACAACCTGAGCCAAGCAACTTTTAGAAGACTTGGTCAGAAGATCTAAACAATGAAAAATCAGGCTTTGTGCTTCACCTGCTAACTTGGTGTTTTTTTATGAATGAAGAAAGAAGGAAACTTAGTGGAAGTAGGAGGGGGCATAAGACCACAAGCCACAGCAAGGGATTGAACTCTTTTTAAAGATCCTTTATTATCTTGTGTGGATGTGTGTCCTGGAATCACAAATCACACCAGAATAAGGCATACAAAGTTCTCTTAACAGATCCTCTTGGAAGGTGGAAAATCAAAGCCAATGTATCCTACACAAACAGACTCCCATGGCAAATGCACAGACAGTCTAACTACAGTGTTAAAGATAAAAAGGCTATATGAATACCTGATTTCAATGCGGCACAATAAATCTTCTCCAAAAAACACCCTCCACTTTTGGGGATGCAAACAATAGAAGACCTTTTTTGATACATGAGCCCTTAGACTCTGGACCCTGTCTGGAGTTAGAAAGACTTTCAGTCGAAGGGTGTCCAGCCGTGCTCCAATAAAGTCCAAGATCTGTACTGGGTCCAAGCGGGACTTGGAAACACTGATCGTAATTCCTAGCAGGTCTGCAAGAATGAAGGAAGAAGTCTCTGGCTTAGCAAAGAAGACACGTGATGGAAGCAGCGAGGAGCCAATCATCTAGGCAAGGGAATACCTGAATCCCTTGAAGCCTCAGGTGAGCCATTATGACTGTCATTACCTTGGTAATCACCCTGGGAGCTGTGGTAAGACCGAAGGGTAGGGCTCCAAACTGGAAATGACCGGCTCCAAGCTGGAAGCGAAGGAATCTCTTGGAGCTTCTGTGAATCTTGATATGGAAGTAAGCATCCTGGAGGTCTATTGAGCACATCCAGTCACATTCTTTCCCAATCCACAGAATGTAGAGTGACCATCCAGAATTTCTGTTTGGCGACAGCCAGATTTAAGGTTGACAGGTCCAAAATGGGTCTGAGGTCCCCCATTTTTTTTTGGCATTAAAAAGAAAGTACAGTTGTGTACACTTACCATAAATGTAGATGTTAGAGTGTATTCACTGCTGCAGTCATTACATTTGGGTTATCTGCTCGCAATAGCCCTCAGTCAGCCTGATTAACAAAGTCTTGGGTCCTACATTGGTTGCTGTCTCTTCTTCCGTGATGTCAGGTCATCAGGGGGTATAAAACATGCAGCCGACGTCATTACATCAGTTTTTCTTGCCCCAGATGTCAGGTGACCCCCTAATGGGAAGCAATTAAATCTATAAATATACAAGGTTATACCTCAAACAAAAAAGCAAATACACCAAAAAGCTTTTAAGCATTGAAAGGGAGAGAAGAGGTATAGCCAAAAGAAGTCAGGGGGCTGGAGGGAGGGTAACCAGGACTGCAACAGTGAATACACTCAAACATCTACATTTGTGGCAAGTGCACACAACTGTACTATGTTCTTTATGTTTCACTGTTGCAGTCATTACATTTGGGTAGATTCCCAAAGCTAAGGATGGGAGGAGGAATTTAAACAGCATTAGTACCAGCTATAAGGCCCTGCAAGACTGTAGTGGCAAAGCCAGCTCTGGATTTAGAGAAAAATGGCAAATCATAATGCTTGGTAAAAGTATGCACAGAACTCCAGGTAGCAGCTTCTAGGATGTCCCTGGTAGGGATGCCTCTGAGAAAGGCTGTAGAGGTAGATGCAGCCTGGTGGAGTGAGGTCTGATCCCATGGGGGATAGGTTTTACATGGTGTTTATAGCAGAAACGAACGCAATGGCCTATCCATTTAGAAATAGTTTGCTTTGAAATAGTCTTCCCCTCTGTCCCTGTAGCAAATGCCACCAGCAGTTGTTCAGATTTCCTTTGAGGTTTAGTTCTGTCCAAGTAGAATCTAAGTTGTCTGTGCACATCTAAGGAATGCCGTATCCATTCCCCTTTGTTCTGTGGATTGGGAAAGAAGACTGGCAAATGAATAGACTGATTAAAAGACACACTGGATACCACCTTGGGCATGAAAGGATGGATTTGTTCTGAGGGACACCCTGTTCGTATGAAACATAATGAAAGACTCCACTGCCATAAGGGCCTGTAATCCAGATACCCTTCTAGATGAAGTGATTGCTAAAAGGAAAGCTGTTTTCCAAGAAAGAAATTTTAAGTCTGCAGTAGCAGCTGGCTCGAAAGGAGGTAAGAGTGAGTTTCCCCAAAACAAAGTTAAGGTCCCAGGCTGGGGTTGGAGCTCTCCTGGGTGGTCTCAAATTGTTGGCCCCTCTAAGGAACTGCTTGAGCAGTGGATGAGAGAAGAGGGGAGGTTCTGTGTTATAATTAGCTGAAATGGCTGAGGCGTGGATTTTAATGGAGGAAAAAGACATTCCCTTGTGAAGCATCTCAGTTAAGTATTGCAAAATCTGAGGTAAATTGGGTGCTGCTGTGCTCGTCCGTTGAGAATGGTTCCAGGCACAGAATCTATTCCATTTTTCAGCATAAGATTTTCTAGTACTAGGCCTCCTTGCCTCTAAAATGATATCCATCACAGGTTTACTGAGGGATGGTAGAGGAGAGATTATGTAATTAGCCAGGCTGCAAGGTTCAGTATTAGAAGCTGAGGGTGCAGAATCTGGTTCTCCTGCTGAGATTACAGGGAAGGAGTCTGAGGCAGGTGCCATGGAGATAACCGTGACACACTGCGCAGGAGGGAGTACCAGTGTTGGCGTGGCCAGTCTGGAGCATTCAAAATCATCCTTGGGTTGTCCTGTTTGATTTTTAGTAGTACTTTGAAAAGCAGAGGCAGGGGGGGGGGGAGGCATAGACTGATTGCTTTTTCCAGCTGAAGGACAGAGCATCCATTTTCCAGGCTTGCTTGTGGGGAGTCCTTGTGCAAAATTTGTCCAATTGGTAGTTCTGGGGAGAGGCAAACAGGTCTATATCTGGGCTCCCCCATTTGCTTGTCAACATGTTGAAAAGCTTTGGTTCCAGTTTCCACTCGTGTGGGTCCATGAGGTTTCTGCTTAGTCCATCTGCCAGTGTATTTAATTTTCCTGGCACGAACTGAGCTCGTAGGTGTACTTGGTAGCTCAAGGCTGTGTTCCACAATGCCATGGCTTGTCTGCAGAGGGGGTAAGAATGTGTACCCCCCTGATTGTTTATGTACCACATAACAGTGGTGTTGTCCGTCTTTACCATAAGTTGTCCTGGAAGTCCGAAGGCCTAAATACACCCTCAAAAGCCAGTGCCTGCACAGCAGCTCCGGACCCATCCAAGGTAGAGACATCCGCGGGTTCCATAGTTGAAGCATCTCGCAGCATACCAGACTCTGAATGGGTCTCAGTAGAGGCCTGCGAATCAGAAGTAGCAGGTATCAGGGGCTGCAAAAGCACCTCACTGGGTACCAGCGAACTGGCGACTGGCTTAGGAGAAGTGTCATAGGCAGTTTTGGACCTCGGCAGCCTGTCTCTGTCTTTATCTTTGCGTTTTTTCGGAATCCTGGTAGTCGGATGGCCAACTGACGACATTTCTGGATAATTAAACTGAGAACCGAAATATTTAGAGGCGAAAATATACAGACAACGGATAGTGCGCTGATTAAATAAAGCACAACACCAGCAGCAAGGTATGTCGTGGTCAGGGCCTAGGCAAGGAATAATACAGTACGAATTAAAATCTTTATAAAGTATTTGCTTTCCACAAGTAATGCAATTATTAACTTTTACTGACATCGGTAAGGAGCAAGAAAAAGTTTCCCCAACGGGGTACTTAGCTTTAGTTGAAGACTTTGGTTCTGAAACTCAAAAAAAAGAAGTTATGTGCTCACCATAACGTTCCATGTGAGTTGTTTATCTCGCCTTTATTCTCACTGATGGGTTCGGAGCCAATCCTCGGCTTTGACACGGCCGATAGCAAAGCTCAAGGTTTGCCAGTAGCTCAAGACCAACCCCTTATCCCACAATGCACTGCTAGAATTACCTCAGATCTTGTTTGCTGCGAGTATATATACCCTTTTTTATTTTTTATTTTTCTACAAGGAAGCACTTCCCAAAGGGGAAGAAGTATTGAATAACCAGGTTGGTACTAGCCTCTAAGTCAACTGTCAGCCAGGAGGGGGAAGGAGGGAGGCACGTGAGAATAAAGGCGAGATAAACAACTCACATGGAACGTTAGTAAGTACATAACTTCTTTATGTGAAATTGTTAAATCTCACCATTTATTCTCACTGATGGGTAGCGTCCCCAGCACCCTCAATCTTGGGTGGCTCATGGAAGTACGTTTTTCAGTACCGTGGAACCAAAGGAAGACCTGTCCCTGGAAGCCTTACCTACTTTGTAATGTGTGATAAAGGTATGAGGCTTAGACCAAGTGGCTGCAGCACAAATAGTGTCAAGGGGCAATTTAGCTTGAAAGGCAGAAGACGTAGAAACAGCTCTGGTAGAATAAGCCTTAGGTTTGTGTGTCAATGGCATGTTTGCATTCACATAAACAAAGGATATACAATCTGATAACCATTTAGAAAGGGTTGTTTTAGCCACTGGATTACTTTTCTGGCCTCCAAAAAGGATGCAAAAAGTTGATCTGATTTTCTAATATTCTTAGTTCTATCAAGATAAAATCTGAGCTGTTTGTGTACATCAAGTTTGTGTAGCATGTACTCCAATTTGTTAGAGTGGTTGGGAAAAAAGACTGGCAACTCAATGACCTGATTGATATTGGATTCAGAACAGACTTTAGGCAAAAATGAGGGGTTTGTTCTGAGAGATACTCTATCAACATGGAAAATCATGTAAGGAGGCCTGACAGATAATGCTTGAAGTTCTGACACTCTGCAGGCAGAAGTAATGGCTACTAGAAATACAGTTTTCCAGGACAAATATTTGAGATCACAAGAAGATGCTGGTTCGAAGGGGGGAAGAATTATTTGAGACAGCATAAAATTCAAATTCCAGGGAGAATAAGGGATTCTGACAGGAGGTCTCATGTGAAAAGCACCTTTAAGAAAAGCCTTAGATAACTTATGGCCCATAACGTTCAACCCATCGAATCCAAGGTGGAAATTTGATATGGCGGCTAACTGGACGAGAACTGTGGCAGCTGCTGCTCCTTCCTTAAAAATCTGTGTCAAAAATTCTAAAATGGACGATAGAGGAGCTCAGAAAGGTCCAGGCTTGTCTCCGCAGTGCAATGCCAAATTGAGAACCTGTTCCACTTACTGCGGTATAGTTTCCTGGTGGATGGCTTGTGAGAAGACAAAAGGATTTGTCTTGTATCATCTGAGAGTGAATGAAGCCTGGCAATTAGGGGAAGTGGATTAGCCAAGCAGTCAGTTTTAGGGACTGCAGTGAAGGATGGAGGTCCCCCGACAGGTGTGTCAGAAGGTCCGGAACTGGGTCCAGGATCTATGGATCCTCCAGTAGATGAAGGTGAAGGAAGGGGACCAAATCTGCCGAGGCCAGTAGGGGGCTATGAGGATAACTGTCCTTCCCAGCGATTTTGCTTTCTGTAAAACCTTGGGTATCAATGGAATAGGTGGAAATGCATATAGGAGACCCGGAGGCCAATCGTGTACGAGTGCATCTCTCGGAGAATGTTCTGGAGGTGGTATTAGGGCAAAGTAGCTTTTATATTTGGTACTGATGTGACTGGCAAAGAGGTCGCAGCAAGGCTGGCCACATTTGCGGAAAATCAAATCTGCAACTCGGTTGAGAGACCACTCGTGAGGCAACAGTATTGCCCTGCTCAGCTTGTCCGCTATCATGTTGGATTTCCCCGGGATGTGAGTTGCTATCAGAAAACGGTGGGACGACACAACCCATTGCCATACCCTGAGGGCTTCTCAACAAAGGGGGTAAGACTTGGTTCCGCCTTGTTTGTTCAAGTACCAGACCACTGACATGTTGTCCGTCTGAATTGCAATTGTCCCTAAAGAAAGAGAGTCCTGAAAGTACTGCAGAAGTACTGCTCTCAACTCCAGAACATTGATATGCAGATGTGACTCTTGATCCGTCCATGTGCCTTGGGCAGTCTTTCCCAGAAAACACCCCCCCCCTATCAGGGAAGCGTCCGTGGTCACAGTGGCTACTGGGGGGGCAAAGGTTCTTCCGATTGTAACATGAAGAGACGTCAACCACCACTGAAGGTCTCTCTTGTAAGAATCTGTGATGAGAATCATGTGGTGCATCGGTAGCTTTTGGTAAGGCCACTGACCGAAAAGGAGCCATTGAAGGATTCACATATGCATCCTTGCGAGTGGTACAGTGAGGATTGCTGCCGCCATCAAACCTAGCACCTTCAAGACCTCTGCTGCTGTAGCTTTGTTCTTTGACACCAGTGAGATGACGTGTTGGTGAAGAAGTGAGACTCTTTCGATTGGAAGACGTAGAGTGGTGGCTGAGGTATCTAACTCTGCTCCTATAAAAACAGTATGCTGCAATGGCAATAAGGCAGACTTTTCAAAGTTGATTGCAATGCCTAATTGATGGCAGAGTGTCAGAGTATATTGTGTTGCCTGAGTCAACTGATGCCTGGTGGTAGCAGTGAGGAGCGAATCTTCTAGGTATGGAAACACCTGGAATCCTAGACGCCTTAGGTGAGCCGTGACCACTGCCATGAATTTGTTGAACACTCTGGGGGCTGTAGTGAGACCAAAGGGCAGGGCACAAAACTGGTAATGATCGGCTCCCTGCCGGAAACGCAGGTGATCCCTGGAGTGTCTGTTCATCTTTATGTGATAGTACGCGTCCTTGAGATCTATGGAGCACATCCAATCACCTTTCCCTAGGAAGGGAAGAATGGACTGAAGCATGACCATTCTGAACTTTTCTTTCTTTATGAATTGGTTGAGTCTGCTGAGATCCAAGATAGGTCTCCAGTCCCCTGTTTTCTTTGGTACCAAAAAGAATCTTGAGTAAGTTCCGAATCCAACTTGGTCTGATGGGACTGGTTGGATGACTCTTTTTCTAGCAATTTTTGGACCTCTACGATTGCTTGTTCCCTGAGACTGGGGGGAACATCTGGGATTCTGTTTACAGGAGTAGGAGGGGAAGAGAATGGTATGAAATATCCTCTGGAAATGATGCTTTGTACCCATGTATCTGATGTTATGTTTAGCCAGGCTTCAGGGTACAAAGATGAGCGACCTCTGACTGCCTCCAGAGCCGGACAGCCGGGCATCGTTTCAGGAGCGCTGGTAGGGCTGACCGGAGAACAGGCCTCTGTCACCCTGTTGCTGTGGACCCCCCCTCTGCCATGCGGGCGGCGTCTTCTGTTATAACGCCCTCCTCTGCCTCTAGAGAGTTTCTCCACGTGTGTCCTGAAAGGCTCCCTGTGCTTTTCGGAACCACATTTTTCCGCCCTTGGGGCCCTTAGGATAGGGCTGAGTAGGGGTAGAAAAACGGACTCCAACGACAGATAGGGTTTTTGCCTTCCTGCTCACACCTGGTTAAAGTTTCCTTTACTTTAGGCCCAAACAGTGATGAGCCATCAAATGGGCTGTTGATAAAGTAAGACTTAAAGGGCTCTGCAAAGGAACAGAGACGCATCAAGGCTGGTCTCTGCAGTGCAATGCCTGAACTAGAGGCTCTACTTGAACCATCAGCTGCATAAGATGAGAAGCATGGACGAGTTCACAACCGAGTTTAGGGTGGCGATCTGTGTGTTGACTTTGTTGGCAAACCCTGCAGCTACCGTAACCTGGAGAGTATCTCCTAGCTCTTTCAGGAGATCTCTTTGTAGTCTCGTGAAATGGTTAAGTAGTTCAGCGATCGCAGAGAAAAAGTCGCTGAACTAAACATGCGTTTCCCATATCCATCCATGATCCTAGAATCTCTGTTAGGAGGATGGATAGATGTGGATGTTTCAGACACTTCCTTTTTGGTGGCTGCAGATACCACCATGGCATCAACAGGCACTCCTTTGGTCAAAAAGGCTTTGTCCACTGTGGCAGAGATGAACTTATTCGGCTTCCGAGAGACAGGTTCCATGGCCTCCGGTGACTCCCACGCCTTACGAGAGATCAGCTCCATGAGCTCGTCGTAAGGCGGAGACACCCAAGAAGTGGAAGGTTGACACCCAAAAGCCTTCAAGAGCACTGACTCGTCCTCAGTAGGGGTTTTGGACTGCCAATCGCCCCTCTGACTCAGGATCTCTAATATCTCCGCAAAGGAGATATCCTCAGAGGGAGATCGAGGGGACCCTTCTGACTCATCCAAGTCAGTGTCAAATGTGAAAGACTCCTGTGGGGAGTCTAAGTGTCTCCTCTTGCACAGTCTCTTCCTGGGTACCTCCTCAGTAGGGAGATCTGGGGAGGTCTCGTAAGAGCAGGGGACACCCTGTGGTGCTACTTGAGGCTCTGGGTCTCTATGCTTAGGGGGACCGGTAGATGTAGAAGCGGACACAGGAGCTTGAGGGGAGAAGGAAGCCCGAACTGATGCTGATGATGTCTTAGGAGACAGGACTCTCCTCATGGCATCAAAAGCACTATGGCTCCGAAGAGAAGGGGTAGACGGATCCGGAGGGACCGTCCGATCCTCCTGCACCGAAACCATGGGCTCCGAGCCTGAGGTAGGAGCTGAGCTCATCCGAGCCGAAGCCCCGAGAGGAAGAGTCGGCACCGACAAATCGGTCCGACTATCCTCCCCGGACCCGACAGGAGAGTGTCGGCTCCTAGCTTCCACGTTCGGCGCCGAGGACGTCCGAGTAGATAGAACCGATAACACACGTGCGGGTATAGGTTCGACAATTATCGGTTCGGGCTCCTTCGGCTCCGAGATTCCAGTACAGTTCGTCGGAGTAGTCAAGTCTGGTTCAATGGTCTTTGGCTCCGACAACAATTTAGCAAGTCCTGATGCTCGTAGAAGCTTCTGCACTAGCCGATCCATATCCATATCTGATAGGCTGACCGAAGACTTCGAGGAATGCACCGAAGGTGCTGACTGGAGCAGAGGAGATGAGGGAACCTCAGAGACTGGCTCCAAGACTGGGAGCTGGCTCCGAACCAAAAGGACACTCGGTTCCAAGGACTGTGGAACCGATGACCCTGTACCCCCTGATCTTTTTGTCTTCTTGGTGAGTTTAGAATCTGAAGATTTAGAAGATTTTGAAGAAGTGCTGGCACCTTCCTGGCTACCCAACGCCTCAGAGAAAGTATGCTGCAACAAGCCCCTGTCAATGAGTCTTCTCCTTCTCTCTAAGAGTACCCTAGAGGAAAAAGAGTGGCAAATACTGCAAGAGTCTTGGAGGTGTTTAGAACCCAGACAATAAACACATTGAACATGCCAGTCAGTGATGGACATTTTCTGTCCACAATCTGGACATTTCATAAACCCCGATTTGGGGTGAGACTTTTCCCTCTCATCTGACATGTATAAAACAGACACACCACAACCTGTAGAGGTTAAATACAGGGTTAACTATGCCCACACTAAAAAATACTAATAACAAGAATAAAATTGTTAAAAGTAAATAGGGCTAAGAAAAGGCCCAACACTAAGAAAACTAAGCCAACACAGGGCACTATCTCTACAATCTAACTTACTTAAAACTATATTATTTAACGAGAAACACACACACACTAAATAAAGAATATCTATCAAAAAGAAGGATAAAGAATTTTTTTAAACTTGCGATTTAGCAAAAATGGTCAGAGCTGACTGGATCAGAGAGATCTCTCTTGCCATGGCAAACTAGATCTGAGGTAATTCCAGCAGTCCATTGTGGGATAAGGGGCTTGGTCTCGAGCTACTGGCAAACCTTGAGCTTTGCTATCGGCCGTGTCAGAGCCAAGGATCGGCTCCAAACCCATCAGAGAGAATAAACGGCGAGATTTAACAACTTTACATTGAAAATTTCAGGAGTCGGCTGACTGGCACTTGCAAACTGCTTCTGCTTCGGGCACCGCACGGCAAGAAAGACTGATGTAATGGTGTCAGCTGCATGTTTTATACCCCTGATGACCTGACGTCATGGAAGAAGGGACAGCAACCGACGCAGGACCCAAGACTTTGTTAATCAGGCCAACTGAGGGCTACCTGCAAGCTGATAACCCAAATGTAATGACTGCAACAGTGAAACAAGAAG
This sequence comes from Protopterus annectens, assembly GCF_019279795.1. NCBI lineage: Eukaryota > Metazoa > Chordata > Ceratodontiformes > Protopteridae > Protopterus > Protopterus annectens. The sequence goes on from NC_056738.1 coordinate 357,530,303, forward strand.
AACACCTCCGGGTAGCAGCTTCTAGGATGTCCCTGGTAGGTAGGCCTCTAAGAAAGGCTGTAGAGGTAGATTCAGCCCTGGTTGAGTGGGGACTGATCCCCTGTGGGATAGGTTTTCCATGGTGCTTATAGCAGAAATTAATGCAATGGCCTATCCATTTGGAGATGGTTCGCTTTGAAATAGCCCTCTCCTCTGTCCCTGCAGCAAATGCTACCAGCAGTTGTTCAGATTTCCTTTGAGGTTTAGACCTGTCCAAGTAGAATCTAAGTTGTCTGTGCACATCTGAGTGCAGTATCTGTTCCCCTTTGTTCTGTGGACTAGGAAAGAAAGTAGGCAAATGAATGGACTGATTAAAGGCCACACTGGATACCACCTTTGGCATGAAAGAGGGATTGGTCCTGAGGGACACCCTGTCTGCATGAAAGATGATGAAAGGCTCCACTGTCATAAGGGTATGTAATTCAGATACCCTTCTTGCTGAAGTGATGGCTAAAAGGGAAGCTGTTTTCCAATAAAGGAATTTTAAATCTGCAGTAGCAGCTGGCTCGAAAGGAGGAAGGGTGAGTTTCTCCGATACAAAGTTAAGGTCCCAGGCTGGAGTTGGAGCTCTCCTGGGTAGTCTTAAATTTTTGGCCCCTCTGAGGAACTGCTTGAACAGAGGAAGAAAGAAGAGGGGAGGTTCTGTGTTATAATGAGCTGAAATGGCTGAGGCATGAATTTTTATTGAGGAAAGACAGGCCCTTGTGAAGCATCTCAGTTAAGCATTGTAAAATCTAAGGTAAATTGGGCACTGCTGTGCTCATCTCTTGAGACTGGTTCCAGGCACAGAATCTTTTCCATTTTTCAGCATAAGATTTTCTAGTACTAGGCCTCCTTGCCTCTAAAATGACATCCATCACTGGTTTACTGAGGAATGGTAAAGGAAAGCTTAGGTAATTAGCCAGGCTGCTAGGTTCAGTGTTTGAAGCTGAGGGTGCAGAATCTGGTTCTCCTGCTGAGACAGCAGGGTAGGAGTCTGAGGCAGGTGCCATGGGCCCAACAGTGACACACTGCGCAGGAGGGGGTACCAGCGTTGGCATGGCCAGGCATGTGCAATCAAAATCATCCTTGGTTTGTCTTGTTTGATCTTTACTAGTACTTTGGAGAGCACAGGCAGAGGAGGAAAGGCATAAACTGATAGGTTTTTCCAGCTGAAGGACAGAGCATCCGCTTTCCAAGCTTGTCTGTGGTGAGTCCTTGTGCAAATTTTTCCAATTGATAGTTCTGGGGGGAAGCATACTGGTCTACATCTCGGCTCCCCCATTTGCTTGTCAACATGTTGAAAATCCTTGGTTCCAGTTCCCACTCGTGAAAGGTGAGAGGTTTCTGCTTAGTCCATCTGCCAGTGTATTTAGTTTTTTTTGGCAGGAATTGAGCTTGTAGATGTACTTGGTAGCTCAAGGCTGTGTTCCACAATGCCATGACTAGTCTGCAAAGGGGGTAAGAATGTATATCCCCCTTCCTGTTTATGTACCACATAACAGTGGTGTTGTCAGTCTTTACCATTAATTGTCCTGGAAGAATGTGGTCCTTGAAGGCTGTTAGAGCATTCTGTATAGTTAACATTTCTTTATGATTAATGTGATGGTGCATTTGAATTGGGTTCCATTTGCCCTGAATGCACTTCCCTGCCAGGTGCCTCCCCCCACCCCCCCATGCATAGTCTGATGCATCTGTTGTTAGGGTTTGGGCGGTAGGGGGTAGTGTGAATGGTAGTCTCTTGTTTTGGTGGCAGGTCTCTGCCCACCAAAGGAACTCTAGGCGTAGATGAGGAATGATAGGAATCATTGCTTCTAGATCCTGAAAATGTTGACACCACAGGCTTTTTAGACACCACTGTAGTTTCTTCATATGCAGTCTTGCATATGGAATTAGAAGAATGCAGGAGGCCATGAACCCCAAGGCTTGTAGTATTTGTCTTGCATACAGCAGGGTTTTTGTGGTCACTTGTTTGAAGTAGGTTGTCAAGTGAATTTGTTTCTCTGGAGTGAGGAAACCCATCTGGGAAGTTGTATTCCATCTTGCTCCCAGGAATATAATTTTTTGACAGATTACCAGGTGTGATTTCTTTTAATTTATGGTGTACCCCAGACAAATTAGCACCTTTTGTGCCAGAGCCAGATGATTCAAAAGTATGTCCTGGTTTTCTGCCTGAATTAGACAATTGTCCAGGTATTGGTATATTTGAATATTTCTTTGCCTGCAAAATGCAATGAATGGAGCTAGGCACTTTGTGAATACCCAGGGCGCAGCAGATAAGCCAAAGGGCAGTGCAGAGAACTGATAGTGCGTGTAGCCTGCTTTGAAGTGTAGGTTTCTTCTGCAAGATTCCCTGATTGGGATATGCAGTTATGCTTCCTTTAAATGTACAGTGTTGCCAACCAGGCATCTGTGCTTAGCATAGGAAGCAACTGGTGAAGAGTCAGCATCTAGAATTTTGGAATCACCAAAAAGGTGTTTAGAGTAGGCAGGTCTAGGATAGGATGTCATGAATTGTCTTTTCTGGGTACCAGGAAAAATCTTGAGTAGAAACCTTGTCCCTTTTCCTCTTCTGGTACCAACTGAATAGCCCTTATGCTTAAGAGAGAGAGTACTTGCTTTTGGGCCTCTGCCCACTGATTTGGAGGTAGATATGGCCAACCGCTTGGAGTTGGTAACGTGTGGAAGTGAAATCTGTATCCTTGGGACGCTATATTTAAAACCCATTTGTCCCGGGTAACGAGTCCCCAGTTGTTTGCATGAAGTGCAACCCCCCCCATAGGGGTAGTCAGTTGAGAAGTGCTTGAAGGTTTTAAAAATAAGTAATTGAGGAAAATTACCATGGGGGGGAGTTTTATTACTCCCAAATTTGGAAGTGGAGGCCCCCTACTGCTTAGTCCTGTGCGTACTCTGGGACTGAAGCCTGGGTGTTCTGCTGGATCTGAGTTTGGGCTGAGAAGGTCTGGGAGAGGCAGGAAAGGACCAGTTCTTAGAAGGCCAATGCCTACTAAATCTTGGAGGTTGTACTTGTAAAAAATCTTTAACAGTTTGCATAGATTTAGCTTTTTTCTCCATCTTTTTAAGAACTTATTCTGCCTTGTTGCCAAACAGGCGGCCCTGATTTAAGGGAGCATCCAGTAATTTCACTTTAACATGACCTGGCAAGGATTGCTCCTTGAGCCAAGCATGCCTTTAAGTACAGACTCAGTTATCGTAGCCCTGCAAGATGCTTCTAGTGCATCAAAACCACATTGCAATGTATGTTTACCAACTTGTTCAGCAGAATGCATAAAATCCTGTAAATCCTTATTTTCAGCACAATCAGGAATCAACATCATTTTCTGTTTAAGGAATCCAGTAATATGCTGCTGATACTTTAACATATGAAACTGGCAATTCAAGGCCCTAATGGCCAAAGTTGCAGAAATGTATACCTTCTTACCCCCATCTATCCAGCACTCTGAAGTCTCTATCAGAGGGGGTAGGACTTTTGGCAGAGCTTTAATGCCCTTGGATCTCTGTGAAATGGTTTCAGGATCCGCAGTAGGATTTTTGAAAAGAAACTTGTGAGAGTCAGGAACCCTGCAACATCTATCAGGTTTACTTGAAGCAGGAGGTAAAGAGTCAGAGGCCATGCTAGACTCCGAAAAGGCACCATCAACAATGTCCAGTACAGGAAGTATAGCTAAAGGCCTGCGCTGGGGCAGGAGTAAGAAATCCCTAACCTCTTTTTAGAATCAGAAAAATCCTGACTTTCCCAACAAAAAAAACTCCCTGAGAGTATGCAAGGTTTCAACAAAAGAGAAATCCTCTGGGTGTGAAACAGAGGGAATAGAGTCCTCAGCATCAGAATGCTCATAGGTAGATAAGGGTAAATCCTGATCATCAGAGGAAACAGAAATTTCAGAATCCTGGTCAGAAGTATTATAAGCAAACTCAGTCCTAGGTCTCGTAGAGGGGGAAGGCTGGCTTCCCCCTGAGGTCTTCAGTCATTCTTTTCATTTGTTTTTTAGGCATAGAGGCCTGACCATGTGGTCTGGGCATCAGTTTTCTAGGCATGGTTCGAATTTTAGGCCTTGAAGAAGATGGCGTTGGTTTAATATGCAAGTCAGTAGGCCTGAATACACCCTCAGAAGCCGGTGCCTGCACAGCGGCTCTGGACCCATGCAAGGTAGAGACATCCGCAGGTTCCACAGTTGAAGTATCTCGTGGCATACTGGACTCCAAATGGGTCTCAGTAGAGGCCTGTGAATCTAAAGTAGTGGGTATCAGGGGCTGTGAAAGCACCTCACTGAGTACTGGCGAACTGTGTGACCTGTCTCTGTCTTTAGATTTGCATTTTTTTGGAAAGTCAGTAGTTGGATGGCTTACCGAAGACATATCAGGATAACTGAACCAAGCACCAAAATATTTAGAAGTGCAAATATACAGACAACGGATAGTTTGTGGTTTAAATAAGGCACAAAACCGACAGCGAGGTACGTCGTGGTCAGGGCCTAAGCAAGGAATACAGTACGAATGAAAACCTTTATGAGGTATTTGCTTTCCACAAGAAATGCAATTATTTACTTTTACTGGCATCGGTTTAGAGCAAGAAATAGTTTTCCCAACGTGGTACTTAGCTTTTAGTTGAAGACTTCGGTTCTGAAATTCGAAAATGAAAATTTCAGGAGTCGTCGACCGGCACTTGCGAACTGCTTCTGCTTCGGGCACTGCACGGCCAGAAAGACTGATGTAATGACGTCGGCTGCATGTTTTATACCCCTGATGACCCAACATCAAGCAAGAAGAGACAGCAACCGACGTAGGACCCAAGACTTTGTTAATCAGGCTGACTGAGGGCTACTGCAAGCAGATAACCCAAATGTAATGACTGCAACAGTGAAACACGAAGAACATCGTGGAGTAAACGCCTGACCCGGACTGATTGGGGGGGGGGCCCGGTTCGATGGCTCAGTTTTGAAGCAGCTTGGAAACCTCTACTGCTGCCGTCTTCCTTTGAGTGGGTGGGACATATGGGAGGCATTTTGGTTAGATTGGAGGGGCAACAAACGGGATAGTGTAACCTCTGGATATTATTTGAAGCACCCAACTATCTTCAGTTATGGACTCCCACGCCATTGGGTGCAATGATAATTTTCCCCTGACTGCCTCCAGAGTAGGACAGTCGTGCAACCCCCCCTCAGGGCTGCTGAGTGAGCCTGTCCGAGAAGGGTTCCCTAGACCCAGAGTTCCTCGGACCCACTCTGCCTCTGGGACGGCGTCTGTCATGTCCCCCTCTGCCACCAGGGGACTAGTCGTCGTGAGAGTCCCAGGAAAACTGTGACTTCCGGAACCACATCTTCTTTTGCCCTCTCTGATTCCTGGAAAAGGATCTTTGAGGACTGGAGAAGCAGATTCCGATGGCAGACAAAGTCTTCTCGTCTTTCTCACTCTGGACAAGGGTGTCACCTACGGTCTTCCCAAAAAGAGAAGAACCACTGAATGGAGCATTCGTAAAAGAAGCCTTGAAGGGGTCCACAAACTGACACAGTCTGAGCCAAGCGTGTCACCTCATAGCTACATGCCAGTCCCAGCCACCTCAGATGCTCCTTCTGTAGCATGGGAAAGGAAGCGCATGGACGTATTTGATACAGATTTCAGAGTCAACATTTTCACGGAGAACAGACACTTGTCCTCCTACGACAAAGACTCCGGGGACGACTCAGCTAATTCCGTGACTAGGTCTCGCTGCAATCGTATAACGTGTGCCAAGTAGTTCAGCACTAGGATGGAAAATGTCGCTGAGGAATATACTCGCTTCCCAAATCGATCCACCATCCTGGACTCCTTGTCCAGAGGATGGACTGAGGAACTTTTCTGAGCCAGTTCCCTCTTCGTGGCTGCTGCAATCACCATAGTGCCCACAGGGGATCCCTTATACCATGCCTGTCTGTCCAAGGGTGGAGAAAGAATGCATTTAGGTATCGACTCTATGGTGTCAGGCTCCTTCCATGCCAGCGTGGTGATAAGATCCACTAAGGGATCCACCAGTGGGGACACCTAAGACATAGATGGGCCCATGCCAAAAGCCTCCAGGAACACTGATTCATCCGTAGAAGGTTTTGGAGCTGACCAACCTCCCCTCTGGCGGAGGATCTCCATGATGTCTCCAAAGGAGACATCCTTGGGAGGTGACCTGGGGGAACCTTCTCCTTCATCTAAATCAGTGTCTTTTGTAAGGGACTCAGGGGAGTCCAGGTGCCTCCTTTTGCACATATGCTTATGAGGTCCCTCTTCAGTGGTACTCTCTGAAGAGGGCTCGTGAGCTACGGGGGTTCCTCCAGGGGAACTGCCTGGGGCTCCTCTATCATGGGCTGTCCCTGAGACAAGCTGAAGGGAGTCATAACCAAATCCGAGGCAGTCTGGGTGGAATCCAAGGAAATAGGCTGGGGTCTCGATCCTTGGGAGAGAACCCTCTCCACCACGTCAAACGCCGATGGAGAGCGCACCTCCTTAGCACCCAACAAGGATGAAGCTCTCCCCGGGTCCACTGTGAGGATCAGGGCCAAGGCTAGGGTAGATAGAGCTCCGAAGGAACGGCTCGGTTCAGACAAAGTCAGAGCCGAAGACACCTCTATCCCCTCGGGTCCAACACCCCACTCTCAGCCCTGAGAGCTGCTCGGATCTGAGGAACTCAAGGTAAATCGCCAGACTCGAGGTTGGGGGAACCATCGGCGCCGAATCCCCAGCTCCGAAGATCCTCGGATCCATAAACCCCAAAACTGAAGGCCGGATCGGGGAAGGAGAAATCAGATGAAAGAATGGCATGGAGGTCCCCCCTCCAGAGGGAGAGGGGCCTGGTAAGACTCCCATCTGGATTTGGGTCAGAATAAATCTTTTCATCATCCTGTCCATATCCATTTCAGAGAGACTCAGAGTCGAGCGCGAGGAAGCAGCCAACTCGGATCTGGCTGGTCGCTGAGAGGATCTGGAGGCAGGCCTCGGCTCTGAAGGCTCTGTCAGCTCCGGGGAGAATCTGGAGGAGTGGAGCGGAGGAGACACAGGTCTCGATGCCTTGGAAGGTGGGCTAGGGAAGGACTCCCGATCTGGAGACCGTTTATGGGGCCTATCCCCTTTCTTCTCTCTGTCTCTCCCTCAGTCTGTATCCTTATGTCTTTTATCTCTCCCTTTTGCATCCCCTTCAGCAGGTCTAGCAGGACGGTGAGTCCCAGCCTGAGGTGGGGGTTGGGCGGGAGTTGCAGAAGGCGAGGCTGAAGTGTCCAAAGTGAAAGCTGGGAGTAGGCTTTTTGCCACCAGTTTGGCCTTCCTAACTTTCAGGGCCCTTGGATTGAATCCAGCACACATACTGCACTAAGTGGATAAATGGGCTACGCCCAGGCAAACAACACACAGAGTGTGACCATCCGCCGGTGACGGCTTATGGCCACACTCTGTGCATTTTTTGAAAATAGGTTTCGGCTGTTCTGACATTTTCGCACAAAAGCAGCCACACCTAACAAACCCCAACACACTATTGACCATGCACACACTACAGGGAAGGGAAGGGCCTAGACAATAACTACTTCACAAAACTAAACTTTTTTTTTTTTTTTTTTTGTAACCAGCAAACAAGCATTTAGGGGGAGGAAAGGGAACTAACTGAGAAAACTCTCAACACACAAGAAAAATATCTCAAAAAGCACTTACAATAACCTTAAGGCTCAAAGCTACGGAGACCATGATGCTGATGCACGAAGTGGCAAACGAGATCTGAGGGAAGGCAGGAGATGGTGATTGGTTATGGGTAAGGGGGAGGAACTTGGAGCTCGGAGCAGATGCTTGTACATTTGCCAGCTCGGATCCGATATGGATCCGAATACCCACAAGTTGCAGATAAAATTAAGTTAACTACTTCAGATACACTGTTAAAGAAGTGATAGAAAAAAAAAGGATCAAATGATGTGAAAAACAAAAGTTCACCAACCACACACACAATCCATAAAATAAATTGGTGCAGTAGTGATCAAAAAAAAAAAGAAAAAGATATTTCTACAGAATGGACCAAAAAGAAAACAACTGTCGAAGAAAGAAGCAGCACAGGAAACTATATAACTTAGTCTAACATCAATAGGAAGGAGAAATGATACGGAAGTAAAAGAATGTCAAAAAGTACAGTTTTGTACCTACCATAAATGTAGATGTTCGAGGATCCACATTGCTGCAGTCCTAACTATTGGGTAGTCCGCTGTCCAGTCGGCCCGAATACCAAAGTATATGGCTGACGTCGGTCACGGCGCATTAGACTGACGTCAGTACGTCAGGGTACTAATGCGCATGACCGACGCCATATCCTCAGTCTTTTCTTGCCCCAGATGTCAGAAGACCCTAAAAAGACAAGGCCAAAACCAAAAACACCAAACATACCTGCACCAAAAATATATACAATATATACAAAGGTACCAGAATAAAATCTCACCTACAGAACCACCCCTAAACACAGAGGGGCAGGAGGGAGGTAAATTGGACTGCAGCAATGTGGATCCTCGAACATCTACATTTATGGTAGGTACAAAACTGTACTATGTTCTTCATTCCACATTGCTGCAGTCCTAACTATTGGGTAGAATCCCAAAGCAGAGGTAAGGGAGGCTGGCAAATCATAAGGAAGCAGGAGCTGATAACATGCCTTGCAAAATAGCTGTGGCAAAACCAGCCCTAGACTTAGAGTAGAGAGGAAGGTGGTAATGCTTAGAGAAAGTATGCACTGAACTCCACGTAGCTGCCTCCAAAATATCCTTAGTTGCCACCCCCCTTAGAAATGCTGTTGAAGTGGCAGTAGCCCTAGTGGAATGAGGCCTAATCCCAGCTGGAATCTCCTTGCCATGATGGGAATAACAAAATGCAATGCAAAACCCAATCCACCTAGAAATAGTTTGTTTTGACACAGGCTTGCCCTGCGAACTCAAAGCAAAAGAAACAAACAACTGCTGAGACTGCCTAAAATCCTTAGTCCTGCTTAAATAATAACGCAATTGCCTGTGTACATCTAAAGTGTGCAAAATCTTTTCCCCTTTATTTTGGGGATCTGCATAAAAGTAGGCAAATGAATAGTTTGGTTTAAAGCCACACTAGAAACCACCTTAGGCATAAAGGAAGGATTAGTACGTAATGATACCCTATCCTTATGAAAAATCAAAAAGGCTCAACCGCCATAAGGGCCTGCAACTCAGAAACCCTTCTAGCAGAAGTAATGGCCAACAAAAAAGCAGTCTTCCATGACAAGTATTTCAGTTCAGCAGTAGCCGCAGGCTCAAAGGTTGTAGAGTAAGTTTCTCCAACACAAAATTGAGGTCCCAAGCAGGAGTAGGAGCTCTACGTGGGGCCTTATATTCTTTGCCCCCCTAAGAAATTGCTTGAACAAAGGATGTGAAAACAATGGTGGGTCACAATCATAGTGAGCTGAAATTGCTGCAGCATGAATCTTAATAGAAGAGAAAGACAAACCTTTGTCCAATAACTCAGTAAGATATTGAAGAGCCACACTCAAATTAGGCTCAGAAATCTCCAAATTTTGCTGCAGTCCAAAACAAAAATCTCTTCCATTTTTCTGCGTACACTTTCCTTGTACTAGGTCTTCTGGCTTCCATAATCACATTTAAAACTTGTTGAGGAAGCTGAGACCTGCTGTCCTTCAAAACAGAATATGCCAGGCTGTTAGATGAAGAGAGTGAAAGCTTGACATTGAGCAGACGACCGTCCCTCTGAGACAACAGGTGTGGAATCAAGGGTAAAGGCCATGGAGGCTTCCTTACCAGACTCCTCAGTAATGGGTACCAGTGCTGCCGAGGCCAATCTGGAGCTATTAAAATCATCCTTGGCTTGTCTTGTCTGACCTTTAGAAGCACCTTTGGGAGAAGAGGCAGAGGTGGAAAAGCATACACATGAAGATTTTTCCAACTGAAAGAAAGAGCATCCACTTTCCAAGCTGTGTGATGAAATCCCTTCGTGCAAAACTTTGGCAGCTGGTGGTTTAGTGGAGAAGCGAACAGATCTATGTCTGGAGTTCCCCATGACACTGTCAATGTTTGAAATACATGAAGATCCAGTTTCCACTCGTGGGGATCCATGATTTGTCTGCTTAACACATCTGCTAAGGAGTTCTGTGCTCCGGCAGAAACCTTGCCTGAAGAGTTAGTTGCAAACTGAGCGCAGTCTCCCATAAAATCATTGCTTGTCTGCACAATGGGTAAGAATGTGTTCCCCCTTGTTTGTTGATGTACCACATGACAGTTGTGTTGTCTGTTAGAATCAACACCTGCCCTGGAAGAAGTAACTCCTTGAAAGCCATTAATGCAAACTGGACTGCTAACATCTCTTTCATGTTGATATGTAGATGCTGTAGTCTGGCAGGCCACTTGTCTTGTATCCACTTTCCATTTAGATGAGCTCCGCAAGCAATATCTGAGGCATCTGTCGTTAGAATCTGACTTGCCTCTGGCCGGGTCACAGAGAGTCCCTTGTTTAGGTGACATTCCTGAGCCCACCACAAAAATTCCTTTTGAATGCAAGGTATTAATTGAATGACAGTGTCCAAATCCTGGCAGTGCTGTGTCCACAGATTTTTGAGATACCATTGTAGCTTCCTCATATGCAGTTTGGCATTGGGAAGCACCAGAATACAAGATGCCATGAACCCTAAAGGCTTGAAGGACTGTCCTTGCAGTCAGCCCGGACTGAAGAGATAGGTGATGGAAGTAACTGGAAAGATTCTTTTGTTTGTCCGGGGTTAAAAGGCCATCTGGGCTGCTGTATTCAGTCTCACACCCAGAAAGCACATGTCTTGAGAGGGTACTAGACTGGACTTTATTTCGTTCACAGAATACCCTAGGTATCTTAGCACTGCTATGACATATTCCAAATGCTGTAGAAGGTCTTCCTTTTCTTGAGCCAGAATCAGGCAGTCGTCCAAGTAAGGATAGATTTGAATTCCTTTTAGCCTGAAGTAAGCTATCACTGGAGCCAGAACCTTTGTGAATACTCTGGGCAGTAGATAAGCCAAAGGGCAATGCAGAGAACTGATAATGAGAATTTCCAGCTCGAAACGCAGATACTTCCTGCAACTTAGTCTTATTGGCACATGAAGGTAAGCTTCCTTTAGATCTAAAGTTACCATCCAGTGATCTTTGCCCAGCAGAGGTAAAAGTTGTTGTAACGTCAACATTTTGAACTTGGGAATGTCCAGATAAGTGTTGAGGATAGATAAATCCAAAATTGGTCTCCACGTGTTCCCCTTTTTGGTACTAGGAACAGGCGAGAATAAAATCCTAGGCCCCTTTCTGGCACAGGAACTGACTGAATAGCCCCTATTTGGAGCAACAGAGAAATTTGCTTGTGAGCCTCTGTTCTTTGTAGAGGAGGAATGTCTGGCATGCCTTTGAAAGGAGGCAAGGTATGGAAATAAAACCTGTAACCGTGGTGAATGATATCCAGAACCCATCTGTCTTGGGTAATTAAATCCCAATTTTCTTTGAAAAGAGACAGCCTTCCTCCCAAAGGTGCTGCCAGGCGAGAATGTACTGGCAGCTGAAAAGGCAGGTCATTGGGTCTGCTTACGAAAGGACTGACCCCTGCCCTCACCAGAAGTCTGAGCAGGTGAACTCCCTGTCCTAGGCCTAAAAGAACCTTGAGCTCTGCCTCTACCACATCTAGACCTACCCCTAGACTGGGAATCATAAGCCGGATAAGTCCACCCCTTAGTAGGCCAATTTCTACTAAACTTCGGAGGCTGCACCTGCAAAAAATCCTTAACAGTTTGCATAGACTTAGCCTTGTCCTCCATTTTCTTTAAAACTGCTTCCACAGGCGAACCAAACAACACATCAGACTGTAAAGGAGCATCCAAAATCCTTGTCTTAACATGCTCAGCTAAGTTCTGATCCCTCAACCAGGCGTGCCTACGAAGGACAGAACCAGTAGCAGCCACCCTCGAGGAGGCCTGCACAGCATCAAAACCACACTGCAAGGAATGCTTACCCACCTGTTCAGAAACATGAACTAAATCCTGCAATTCTTTACACTCAATACCTTCAGCCAGAGCATCCACCTTAGACTTCAATTGTGAAAGGAGATAATTCTGATATTTTAACATATGAAACTGACAATTCAACGCCCTCATGGCTAAAGTGGAAGAAGTATACACTTTCTTTCCCCATCTATCCAAAGCCCTTGCCTCTTTATCAGGAGGAACAGGATTTTTAACCACAGAAGCCTTCACACCTTTAGGCCCCTGAGAGACAGTTTCTGGGTCTGCCCTAGGACTCTTAAAAGATACTTATGGGCTTCAGGCACCCTATAGTACCTATCCGGTTTAACTGGGGCAGGAGGCAAAGAGTCAGGATTCAGGAAGCCTCTGCAAAACATCTTCTACCACATTCAGAACAGGAGGTATAGCTAAAGGCCTATGCTGGGGTAAAAACAAGAATTCTCTAAGCCTCCTCCTGGAATCAGAGAAATCTTGACCTTCCCATTTAAAATGCTCCCTCATGGAATGCAGAGTCTCTGAAAATGAAAAATCCTCAGGAGGCGAAGCTGAAGGAGTAGAATCATCCACATCAGAATCAGAATAAGGCGGATACTCCTGCAAGTCTTCAGCCGAAGACTCAGAAGCCTCCGAACATTGCTCAAAACTCTCAAACTCAGGTTCCACCCTAGGCCTCTTATCAGGAGGGGGCATAGAACCTCTAATCATTGTAATCAAATCCTCTGCCATTTTAGCATATGCTTCTTAGGCAAAGACCCTGAAACACTCGGAGAAACCCCCACTGAAGCTAAAGCAGGCCTGCCTCTTAAAGAAGCCTTAGAAACAGAAGGCGAGGCCCTAACCACCTTAGGAAGAGAGGGAAGAACAGCCACCTGAGAAGCCCCTTCAGGCTGGCCTACTTCCTGAGAGGATACATCCTGTAACAGTAAAGTTTCTCCCTGAGACTCCAAAGAAACTCCTGGCAGAACCTCCGGCTCCACTGAGCCTTCTAAAGAACCGACGTCCGGGACTGACGGTTCTTCCACTCTAGGCTTCCCTGCTTTGTCCTTGCGCTTTTTGGTTGAAGCGGGCGTCGGAGCATCCGACGGCATTTTATAATTACAACGCTTCCCAAACACTAACCTGGCACAGTCTAACCTTCTCTTAATAGTGCGTTTGTTAAACCTAGCACAAGAGCGGCATCCAACAACGTCGTGCTCAGGCCCTAAACAAGGTATACACAAAGTATGGTAATCCCTATGAGGTATCTGTTTCCCACAAGAAATACAGTTATTCACTTTTTCTGACATCCGGTTAAATACTGAGGCAAGAAAAAACCAAAATATTCCCCAACGGGGTACTTAGCCAACTTTGATTCGGTCTGAAACTCTGACTTCAGAAACTTTCAGAACGCCAACCTGCACTCGCAAACACTGCTTCTGCATCGGACCATGCGGCAAAAAAGACTGAGGATATGGCGTCGGTCATGCGCATTAGTACCCTGACGTACTGACGTCAGTCTAATGCGCCGTGACCGACGTCAGCCATATACTTTGGTATTCGGGCCGACTGGACAGCGGACTACCCAATAGTTAGGACTGCAGCAATGTGGAATGAAGAACATCTGAAATTGGACGACGTGGAAAAAGAGGGCAAATAAAAAAATTTTTTGAAGACATCCACAGCTAGTAAAAGCTGACACTAAATGGGGAAATAACAGAAGGCATAAGGACCACACGGGGGAAAAATAAACTAAGATGAATACAACAAAAAAGGTCACAGCTATTGGTGATTTCAAACATCAAAGGCTTAAGGGGCTAAAATAAATGCAGTTTCAGAAATAAGGTAATACTGAAGTCAAACTCAGGTCTGAAATTGAAAAATACCCGAGTGTAAGTAGAGTGGCCCCCAAGGGAAAGGGCTGGATGCAGGCCGCAGAGTATGTAGGCACAAATGACGAACTCAGCAAAACACTGGAAACATTCAGAAGGACCACAGGCATGGCTGAGAGTAGTCAGAAAAACAGGGAAAATAGACTTAAGGTCCATTTTTCTGAGGTACTACCCATATCTTCAGAGCAACTAAAAGAAGGCAAAGGACTAAGGAGTAAAATGAATGCCCAATGAAACTGACTAATGCAATACAAGTCATCACTGGGAATGATAAGGGAAAGCATGGAAAAAACAGGTACATTTCAGGGACCTGCCTCATCTAAACACAGAATGACCTGCACCACTGAACAATGTGTTGGAAAGGGATGTTCCCATGATATACCCAACTTAAATTATGGTATAGGAACTCTAGTATAAAAGACATACATGGATATTCAAACATTAGACACGATGGGAATTAAGATTACATAAAGTAGAAAAAGCAGTAAAGGTGGCTCAGAGAGTGGATGCCAAGTCTTACTATGCAATGCAAGCAGCTTGGAAAAGAAAGGGAAGACACTGCTGGTATTACAGAAAGGCAGGCAAATAGCAGACAGTGATACTGCAACAATTTGTCTGCATAAGGATATATTTTCAGTTAAATACTAAGTTTTTTTGGATGCTACTTCCCCCTCTTTCACAAAGTACTTTTCTGACTTACACAGTTCCATAAAAAAATCACTGTATTCTGTCTATTTCTGACTAGCTTAAAGGGAAAAAATAAGCATTTTTTAAAGCATGCTAAGCAAGTCTGATTATTCACTTTTTGTACTACTACCGGTGCTGCAGTAGCGTTGTCGCCTCATAGCAAGATGTTGTCCCGTTCAATTCTCAGCTAGAGCGTCTTCTGTGTGGAGGCATACGTGAATGGGGCGTGCCTTCGTTGAAGGTTGTGCGTCAGGGCTGGTAACCCGGTACGTAAAAATCCACTACCAATCATTAGCGGACCGGAGTTCCGCAGTGGCGACCCCTAACCGGGAAAAGCCGAAAGACACAAACAAACCAATCAAAGAAGAATCAAGTTTCTGAAAAATGGACTTTTAAGCAAAAGACATGAAAAACTTAGTTCTACTACAGGAATAAACGGACAAGAGACACTAGAGACAGGATGTATAGGCACACTGTTCTATCAAACTTAGCACTGACCAAATTCAAAATATCAGTCAGTCATCCTGGGTACCACACTTCAAGTTCAGATTCACGATGGAATACAGAAAAGTGAAAACTAAACCTCCGAAAATCAGTCTTCATCATACCCATCAATCTCTCAAAATTAAAAACCATACCAACGGCCTTTAAACATTTATATCAGAGGGCCAGAAATAGAGATATTTTTTTCAGAACACGTGTAACTTAAACTTAGTTGATTTAGAAGGAACAACTCAATCTTGGGACAAAACTCATAGTTATACCTAAATCGCAGCACATAACAGGCCTAGTCTCCATACTGCACAACAAACAGAAATGTCAAGCAGGCTAGGAAGGAACAAAAGCCATTTCATTGTGTAAGGAATATCACATGGAACCATGTGAAATTACTGCTGGGACTGCTAGGCCAGTATTTCTTAAGTCTCAACTTATACTTCAGATGAACAACAGTGATGGATGAAATGTTTCCCAGTGACTTTACCTCCATTCTCAGTGCTCAGAGAAGACTCTGGACGTTCATCCAGGGACTGGTTGAAACTTTGCCCAGAGTGCAGCTGGTTACTGAGATCCTGCTCAATCAGCTTCATATCCTCTGAGACAATGGGTCGACCTTTGATCATTTTCTCTTTCAAGTTGTTCACTTCTGAAACACAAGAACAGCAAAATGTAAGCAAAAAGGGACCCCTAACCACTTTCAGTTTAACAAACTTTTATAAGCCAGTTCTGTAACCATACAAAGTGGAAGAAAGTACAGTTTTGTACCTACCATAAATGTAGATGTCCGAACTGGATAGCATCTGCAGTCATAACAAGTGGGTTGTCCTGTCGTCAGGCAGCCCTTCAGTCGGCCGGATTCCAAAGTCCGGGTCCGGCTTCGGCTGATGTCGCACTCCACCCGACGTCATCTCTGTTGGTCTGCGGGTATAAAGGCACCAGCCGACGCCATTTTCCTCAGTGTTTCTTGCCCCAGATGCCAGTAGCCCTCTTGCAGGCTAAAATTTGGATAGATGCCAATGTTTCCAAATAGATAGAGGTAAACACAACAATAAGCATGTATGTACATATACACAAACAAATACACCATAAAAGACTCCCCAACAGCTAGCTATTAGAAGGGTAAACACCCTAGGAGTACCACAGAGGGATGGAGGGAGGGTAATCCTGACTGCAGATGCTATCCAGTTCGGACATCTACATTTATGGTAGGTACAAAACTGTACTATGTCCTTCATGGATGCATCTGCAGTCATAACAAGTGGGTAGAATACCATAGCCAACTAGGGAGGAGGATAAAAGTAGATTATGGTGTGTTTAGGATCCCTTGCAGTACAGCAGTGGCAAACCCTGCTCGGGATCTGGAATATAGAGGCAAATTATAATGCTTGGCAAATGTATGCACGGAGGTCCAAGTAGCCGCCTCAATAATGTCTTTGGTTGCCACTCCTCGTAAGAAGGCTGTGGTAGTGGCTGTTGCCCTTGTAGAATGAGGTCTTATGTTCTGTGGGATTGGTTTTCCATGGAAGGAGTAACAGAATCGTATGCAATTTCCTATCCATTTGGAGATTGTCTGTTTGGAAATAGCTTTTCCTTCCCTTCCTGTTGCATAGGCTACAAAAGTTGGTCAGTCTTTCTGCTATTTTTGTTCTGTCCAAGTAGTAGCGTAGCTGTCTATGTACATCCAAGGTATGCAGTATTCTTTCCCTCTGTTTTGTGGGTTGGGAAAGAAGGTAGGTAGGTGGATTGTCTGGTTTAAAGACACTCTGGATACCACCTTAGGCATAAATGTAGGATTAGTCCTCATGGACACTCTATCTTGGTGGAAGATTAGGAAGGGTTGCACTGCCATTAAGGCCTGTAGTTCTGAAACCCTCCTTGCTGAAGTAATTGCCAGTAGGAAAGCAGTTTTCCATGACAGGTGTTGTAGGTCTGCTGTTGCTGCTGGTTCAAAGGGTGCTAGTGTCAACTTTTCTAGCACAAAGTTTAAATCCCAAGCTGGTAATGGTGGTTTCCTTGGAGGTTTTACATTCTTGATTCCTCTGAGGAATTGCCTGAGCAAAGGGTGCGAAAAAACAGGTGTATCAAAGCTGTATTCTGCTGAAATAGCTGATGCATGTATCTTGATGGAGGAGTAGGACAGGCCTGAATGAAGAAGTTCGGCCAGATACTCCAGAATGTTAGGCATATCTATGTTTGACACATCTTTTCCTCTTTCCGTACTCCAGATGACAAACCTTTTCCATTTTCCAGCATAGTTCCTTCTTGTTGAAGGTCTGCGTGCTTCAAGAATAATGTCTTTAACTCTTTGGGAAAGTTCTGGATTAGCTGCTGCTATGTGATGTTCCATGCAGCCAGTTGCAAGGTTTTTAGGTTTGGATGTATGATGCTGTAGTTGTTCTGCGTTAACATCAAAGGCATCAGGGGAATTGTCCACATATTGTTGGAGACATGCTCCTCAGTAGTGGGTACCAGTGTTGTCTTGGCCAGTTTGGAGCTATCAGGATTATCCTTGGACGTTCTTCCTTGATTTTCAGTAGTACCTTGTGTATCAAAGGAAGAGGCGGAAATGCATATGCTGTTAGGCCTTTCCAGTTGAAAGAGAGTGAATCCACTTTCCATGCTAATGGGTGGAATGTCCTTGTGCAGAATTTTTGAGCTGGTGATTGAGAGGTGATGCGAATAGGTCTATCTGTGGCATTCCCCATTTCTTTGAGATGGTCTTGAAGATGTCCGGGTGAAGCTTCCATTCGTGGGCATCCGGGTGGTTCTGCTTAATATGTCTGCTAGGGTATTGTCTTTCCTGGTACAAATATTGCCTGTAACTGGATGTTGTAGCTGAGTGCCAGGGTCCACAGCTCCAAGGTCATTCTGCATAGGGGTATGAATGAGTGCCTCCCTGTTTGTTGATGTACCACATGACTGTGGTGTTGTCTGTCCTTATCATCAACTGGCCCTCTTTGAGAAATGGTTTGAACTTTTGGATTGCCAGTTTTACTGCCAGCATTTCTTTTAGGTTGATGTGCAGTTGAAGTTGATCCTGTGTCCACGATCCTTGCACGCATTTGTCCAGCATGTGGGCCCCCATCCTAGGTCTGAGGCGTCTGTTGTGATGGTCTGGCTTGCTTGACATCTGCGAAAGGGTAGGCCTGGGTTTGACTGGCATGCCTGAGCCCACCATAGGAACTCCTGTTTTAAGCATGGAATTAGTGGGATTTCTGTTTCTAGACTGTGTCTGTGTTGGGACCACAAATTCTTTAGGTACCACTGTAGTTTTCTCATATGTAGTCTGGCAAATGGAACCAAGATTATGCATGATGCCATGAAGCCCAAGGCCTGCAGTACTTTTCTTGCTGTTAACTTGTTCAGTTTTGTTAGTGCCAAGAAGTATAGAGGGAGTTCTTTTGTTTTCTGTAGTCAGGAATGCCATTTGTTTTACTGTGTCCAATTCCGCCCAAGAATGTCCTTGTTTGGGATGGTATCAGCCTTGACTTTTGTAAATTGACTGTGTATCCCAGTGCTTGTAGCAAGTAAATGACCCTTTGTAAATCTGTTGTCAGCTTGCTTTTGTTGTCCCCTTGTAGCAGGCAGTCGTCCAGGTATGGGTAAATTTGAATTCCCTGAAGTCTGCAATGGGCGATTACTGATGCCAGGCATTTTGTGAATACTCTGGGCGCAGTAGATAAGCCAAAAGGCAATGCTGAGAATTGATAGTGCTCTGATCCTGCAAGAAATCTGAGGTATCTTCTGCAGATTGGTCGAATGGGGACATGCAGGTATGCCTCCTTGAGATCTAGAGTTACCAGCCAAGACTCCTTGCCCAGCATGGGAAGAAGTTGCTGTAAGGTCAGCATTTTGAATTTTGGGACAATGATGTATGTATTTAAGGTGGACAGGTCGAGAATTGGTCTCCAACTTTTTCCTTTCTTGGAACTAGGAATAGTCTGGAGTAGAACCCCTTTCCTTGCTCTGCTGTTGGCACTCTTTCCACAGCTCTCATGTTTGCTAACTCCATTATCTGGCGTAGAGCCTCTGTTTTTTGATTTGGAGGTAGATTTGGCATTCCTCTTTTGACTGGAAAAGTGTGGAAGTGAAACCGTAGCCTTGATCTATGGTTTGTAAAATCCACTTGTCCTTTGTTATGTAGTGCCAGTTCTTTGAAAATAAGGTTAACTTTCCGCCTAGAGGAGCTGCTATTTGTTCCCTGGTAGGCGGATTTAGGTTAAGTCACTGTGGTTGTGTTGATGTAGTGGCAGTGGCTGTGTCTGTGCCTCTGTTGTTACCTTGCCACTGTCTTCCTCTGTAGGCACCTCCTCTGGATTGGTTTCTGCCTCTGGAACGTCTATTCCTGCCCCTTTGAAATTTTGTGGAGTCTGGAAAGGACCAATTTTTGCAGGCCAGTTCCTGCTAAACCTTGGGGTTGAACCTGCAAGAAATCTTTAACAGTTTGAACAGATTTTGCCTTTTCTTCCATTTTCTTCATAACCTGCTGGGCAGATGTACCAAACAAACTTGTCTTGTCCATAGGAGCATCTAGCAACTTAGCTTTAACATGATCCGGTAAAGCTTGTTCCTTTAGCCATGCATGCCTTCTTATCACTGTGCCTGTCATGGCTGATCTAAATGAAGCCTCCAGTGCATCATAGCCACATTTTAAGGAATGGTTGCTAACCTGTTGTATGTTATTTACCATCTCTAATACATATTTCTTATCAAGAGATTCATCAGTGGTTAGTTTTTAGTTAACTGATCCAGCATAAACTCTTGGTATTGTATCATGTGAAACTGACAGTTTAAAGCTCTAGCTGAGAGAGTAGCTGAAGTGTAGACCTTTTTACCCCATCTGTCTAATGACCTTGCTTCCCTTTCAGAAGGAATAGGGTTTTAGCTATGGTCGCGCTACTGATTTGGGGCCCTGGGATATAGTTTCTGGGTCTGCAAGTGGAGCCTTGTAAAGGTGGTGATGAGTATCTGGCACCCTGTAAAATCTGTCCGGTTTGGCAGGGCTGGGGTAAAGAATCTGGAGCGGAGCAAACATCATTGAAAGCATCATCCACCACAGAGAGAACAGGGGTATAGCTAAGGGCCTGTGCTGTGGGAGGTGCAGAAAAGTCCTAAGTCTTTTCTGGAGTCTGAAAAATCCTGTTGCTGCCATTGGAACTGTTCTCGCATGGCATGCAAGGTTTCCCCAAAGGAGAATTCTTCTGGTGGGAAGCAGCTGGGATGGATTCTTCAGCATCAGAATCTTCAAAATTGGAGAAGGGAGCCTCTGGCTGGTCAGTTATGTCTGATTCATCAGCAGAATCATCAGAGGTCACTGGCTCGGGGGGCTCTGCCCTAGGTCTCTTCTCTGGGGCTGAGAGGCCCTGTCTGGGTGAGATTGAGATCCTCTAATTAAAGAAATTAAATCTTCTGCCAAAGTAAGCATTTGAGAACTAGAAGAGGGCCTGGATGTGGGTGGTTTAACAGGCACTGTTTTAGTAGTCTTGGCTGCTTTAGCCCTGGCGAAGGCCTTAATGGACATGGCTGCTGGAGGCCTAGCAGCACCACGTGTTGGGGTAGAAACATCCAAGGGATGGTGTCTGATAAGTCAACCACCGTAGTGGGTAAAATTTCTGAGGTCGTTTCAAGAGATGTAGCAGGGGCCTCAGTTGTAGGAATAGGTTCAGCTGTACTTTGTTCAGTTTTCTCGGTTTCGGCGAAACCGAGACACTCGTTTGCTTGACCATGGTTTCGGCCGAAACCGCGGGCCGCGAGTGTCGGTCTTTATCATTGCGTTCTCTGCTAGATTGGGTAGTCGGAGGATCCGACGGCATAATGTACGCAAAAACAGA
This sequence comes from Protopterus annectens, assembly GCF_019279795.1. Lineage (NCBI taxonomy): Eukaryota > Metazoa > Chordata > Ceratodontiformes > Protopteridae > Protopterus > Protopterus annectens. Next base: position 357,551,230 of record NC_056738.1, read on the forward strand.
ACCGAAAAACTGTTCTGCAAACTCCGACCGACGCCTAAGCGTTCGTCGGTTGAAAGAAGCACAGGCCGAACAGGCTGCTACGCCGTGGGCTGGGCCTAAACAAGGCAGACAGTAAGAGTGGAAATCTTTATGAGGTATTTGTTTCCCACAGTTTAAACAATTGTTAACTTTTTCTGACATCGGCTGAGCCAAGAAAGAGTCCCCAACAGTGTACTTTGCTTTAGAAGTCTTCAAGTAGTATTCGTAGAAGTAATCTCTGGATCCGACCGACCGGCACTTGCGAACAGCTTCTGCTTGGCCATGCGGCAAGAAAGACTGAGGAAAATGGCGTCGGCTGATGCCTTTATACCCGAAGACAAACAGAGATGACGTCGGGTGGAGTGCGACATCAGCCGAAGCCGGACCCGGACTTTGGAATCCGGCCGACTGAAGGGCTGCCTGACGACAGGACAACCCACTTGTTATGACTGCAGATGCATCCATGAAGGACATTTTCATACATTTGCTCTGGCAGCTCTATGCCATTTATCTTCTCAAACCTTTTGTAACAATCAGTCTATCATGTCTACTTCATGCATATATGAAATACATTCCTCTTCCCTACCCTCTCGTGATAAAATGTTTCAGGAAATCAACTACTAAAATGATGACTTTCCCTCACAACCCAAAAACGTTTTCTCTGCAGCTTCACTGCATTTTAATTATTTTTCCTTAGTATCTCTGAAATAGGCTTCTAAACATGAATTCTCTGTACTCACCTGTGAAACATACTCCTGTATGCTCATGACATTCCACTCTCAATTGTCATTCTAAAATGTACTCGTGGATTGCATTTTGCCTTTTCAAATGATGCTGCAGTAACTCCATTAAGCCAGTATATTTTGTGTGCACATGTAAGTTTTATGCCAGGAACAGACATACAGTATTCTAATTACTAGGCAGGAATGAAACAAGCTGAATGTCTAACTGGCTGACAAAATCATCCAGCAGATAGAATGTACAGGTTAATTATCAATGGTCACTAAAAACAATGCTGACAGCAACTAATGCACTTTAATCTGATACTTGTCAAAACATCCCAATAAATACAACTGTCACCCATGAAAGGATGACAAAATATTACTCAACGTGTACATTAATAATGCTGATAATGTTTTATTAGATAAATGTTACTCAAATAATGCAGGTCAAAAACTAGTACAACTGCACTGTGAAATTCAGAAGTGGTAGGTCTTCACACAAGCAAGCCAAGTATCCTGAATATTTCATAACAATGGAAGAATCACTTTAACCACATAATAACATGCTTCTCAGCAAATCAGTATGAATACATTCCATTCTGCATTACACAGGTCTCTAAATCAACACCCATGTGACAAACTAGATTTGCACAAAGACAAAGAATGCAAAGCTGCCCTGCAGCATACACTTGCAGCAAGACTGACACATGAGCACACTGGTACAGTTGGAGTTATTAACTTATGATAACAGTAGATGTTCCAGTAGATCACTGCTGTAGTAGCAATAACTATATGGGACACATCCTACCAAGTATAATCAATGTCTGGTCAGTCTATAAAACGTCAGGCTCCTTTCTTGCACATAGTATGTCCGCTCTTAATGCAAGAATATGTTATTGTATAAGAAGGAAGCAGTGCAAGCCAAAACTCATAGCTTCTAAACAGGGAGGCTGATACCTAAAACTCTAAACAATGTCATGTCATGTCAGAAGTGCAAACATTAAAAGAGGGATACCCCACTCTGGCTTGAGGAAGTACAGGAAAAAAGGGATGGAGAAAGGGTGCTAGTACTGCAACGGTCATCTATTCAAACATCTACTGTTATGGTAACGTACGTTGTACAACTATGCAATGTTCATTGGATCACTGTTGCCACAGTCATAACCACATGGGATAATTCCCAAAGCACAGGAAGAAAGAAGAAAATAGAGAAGGGCTAGAGTTCTATAAAGACACGTCAATGACCATTACCCTTGATCAGACTACAAGACAAGATCATTCACTTTCATCTACAGACTGGCTTAGCTAACCAATCCAAAATGAGTACAAAACTCACCCGGAATAAATCCTCCAGGCAAGGTACAAGCTAAGTGAGAATTTATTACAGAATTCATTAAAACCTTAGACACAAAATAAGAAGTACAAGTACTCGGGAATATTTAGAACATACAGATAAGCACTTTCATCTACAAAATGTTTAGACTTCTTCCTGTCTCTATTATGCTTAATCATTAATTCCATCATCTCACACCCATGTCTGTCATACATCACTTTTTTAATATGTAGGGTACTTGAGTCATATAGCATATGACGTGAAATATTTTCATAAATTAGGATACATTTTAGCCCGAATTTGGAGCAATAATGTATTATTAGTTTAAGATTTCATTGACAGTTGCTGTTATTTTGTATCTTACCAAGAGAATGTGTTTTAATTTTAGGTACATTGTTTTTCAGATTCTGAACTTGACATGTAATTCAATTTTATAAAATGGCGGCATGACATCACAACATTATAAACATATTGTAGACAAAAGCAATTATCTACATGTTCTAAATATTCCTGAGTACTTGTACATTTTATTTTACGTGTCTACGATTTTAATCAGTTCTGTTATAATTTTTCCTTTAGTTCATACTGCATCTGGTGGATTTATTCATGGTTAGCATGTACCTATCATTGCATCCACTTTACTGAAAATACACACTTCGGATATCTGACTGCAACTGGCAATGCCAGCCATAGGTGAAATGAAGCCCTAGACAAGGGCCTTCATGGTGGCCCCTGTTACAGTAGTCCTCCTGCACCTCCCAATGTCTCTATTCTTTGCCCTTAACCTGGCACCACACCACTCAAATATTTTACTTTCATGTTTTTTATTCATACGTTGTTTTAATTTTTTAACTCCTGCTCATGCTTTAACATAGTCTAACTGACCAAGACTCCATTGCAATAAGTCTGAAGGAAGCAACTGAATCAGGCTTGAAGGTCTGAGGGTTGCTGGACTACCAGAAGTCATAGGGTTCTAGATGCTCTTAAGTGCATCTTACCGATTTGGCCTGAACAAAAAAGTCACATGTAAGGAAAAAAATTAACCTCATTTTTTTTTTCAAGGAAAAGTAAGTTATGTCTGAAGACAACAAATACCTTAGCACTCCAATAAACTGAAAAGACAAATTCTTGCAAGGATATACAAATCTTACCTGGAAATAGTGCCCAGCGCACCACCCCCCGCCCACAAAAAAGAGAGAGAGAACTACTTTGTGTATTCAGCTGGTGTTAAGATTGGGATAGAAATAATAGGACAAATGGCCAGAGGTATGTATTACACAGCTTAGTGTCTGTCATGAAACCAAAGCACATGGATAAAAAACAGACAGAGACAGGGAGTACATACAGACTCCATACAAAAAGCAACACAGCCAAAAACTCAACCAGGGAACCAAGTGGTATTAGATAGCAGCACTTTGTCAATGATCAGTTGCTAGAACGTACATCCAACCCAGACCACCAAAAACAACATTCTGAGTACAATGCTGATGTTTAACTATGATGTAAACTGAAAATTAGGGTGAACAGTTCCAAGCAAAGATTCTACACTACAACTCTTCCATTACAAATACACAGTTTTTTTCATCACAGACAATTCACATACTCATCAACTTACCCAATTTATTGACTCTGTATCTCAGATATTAGACTGTATTAAAACAGACCAAGTAAAGTATTCCAGATGGCTATGCACAAATACATACTACATCTACAAACTCAAAACGACTGCTTAATCTGAACAAATAGTGTCAATTACTTTTATGAACAGACAACCCCTGTGCCCAGCAATTAATGCCGATGTTACTGACTGTATACACCTCACATATCAGAATGCAATAAAATAAAAAAATTGGTCACAGTAACTTTAACCACCCTACATATGCACAGACACAGATGGAACCATCAATTACATCCATTTTTATGGCTGGGACTGTTGACTTCAGATGTTTGATTTTGATCAAATGAATGACTACATACATAGATAACTGCAACACAGCTTACTAATGTTAGAATACAGCATGTGACCCACTGCAGCTTAACACATCTCACCAAAAAAGCTCAAGAATCAAGGAAAAATCTAAAAAAATAATGAGACAATGGACCAAAATCAGGGGCCAATACTTCCTTTACATGCTTAAAAAAGTTACAATAACAGGCTTTGCATTAGCATGATTTTTCTAAAGGCTATTAAGTCTGAAACTCAAATGGCTGTCATTATTTACTAAACAGCAACTTCTCACTGATTTGCCAGAACATTACATAATTATACAAGAAAACGTACCAAAATAGGAGGCAAATTAGATACAGTTGAGAGCTTCTATGCCCGACCACTGTACCTCCACTTCTTTGCTCAAGAATTCTGGACAAATCAAACACTAATGAATGGACAAAGACCCAAACTCAGAGAAATTTTTTAAATATAACATACTTAAAAAGTTAATACAGAAAGAAGTTTCTCATTAGCATACATTTCCTGAACAATGTTGTTGTGTCTTTCGGCTTTTCCCGGTTAGGGGTCGCCACAGCGAAACTCCGGTCCGCTAATGATTGGTAGTTGATTTTTATGTGCCGAGTTACCAGCCCTTATGCACAACCTTCAACAAAGGTATGCCCATTCACACATGTATAAAACTGTAACGTCTGGCTTTACTAACTGTAATTGTCAGTAATTTACCAACATTTTTTTCAAAGGGCAGGGCAAAATCAGATACATTCTCAAAACATGGGACAGTTAAGAGCATCTATATACACACACACACACACACACACACACACACACACACACACACACACACATACACACACACACACACACAAACAGAAGTAACAATCAAATGTAGCCACTAGAATGGCTGTGTCTGTAGAGTTCAGATGGTTCGATTGTGACCAAATGCCTGAAAAAATACATAACTGCCACACAGGAGTTTATCTCCTTAGCTCACTGTTGTCAGATTATAGTGTGCAACTCACTACTTCTAAACATCTTGGTCAGTATGTAAAGAAAATACTAAAAAATAATGTCAAACAATGGACCAAAATCAGACATAAATTGCCTTTATATACTTAGAAATTCAATAATAAAAATGAATGACCTTAAAAGAATAAAGCTTTAATAAACTTCAAA